>NC_137454.1:334250063-334357399 GCF_964235325.1 Thermobia domestica | reverse complement strand
CCCCTCCCCCCGACTAGCTAGTAGTCTGGGCTCCAAAAGATTTTTGCACCAGAGGTTCAGTTTATAAGTGCAGAGACCTACAAACCTATTCAAACCATCGAATTTACGAAGCATCGGCGTAACTAGATGATTTTGCTAGGGAGGGAGGAGCATGGCCTCTACTTCTGATAATTGAATGTACTTTTCAGAGGATCGTGTTATAAACGTAATGTTTCTTCTTTAATCTGTGTATATTGTAAAGAGTTCTGCTCACCAGACGATACTTAGCGCTGTTTCGTCGCGAAAAGGTGTCGTGAAAGTACTTGAATATGCGTACAATTTAACACTACAATATAGCTGTGTATTTCAGTTAGTAAGATATTCTGAATTTAAAAAGTATGCACATTAATTTGAGCCATTCTGTATTAGATTTAGAGCTACGGTGTAATATACCTTGGCCTCAAGGAAGTTCTAAGACATTTTTCAGTATTAATTTTACGTTTAGGAACACGAGATTGTTTCAAGGAATAACGAATTCTGTATCTGAAAATAGGCCTACTATAAACCATTTACAATATCTCCATCATATAATCGAGCTCTTTCGTGGTCATTTAGCTAGCATACATGTCTACGACGCGGTAGACCCGGATTCGATTCCTGGTGGGAGCTCAAGTGGTTCGGAACTCACGTTAAGCGGTAGATCTGAGTCTTATATAGCCTCAGTGCTGAAATGGACGCCTAATTTCTAATCCAAACAACCCATTATTTCTATCATATGATCAGGGCCTAAGTGCAATATTTGTTTTTTAAATTACATGTTTTCCCCTTTTGTTATTATTTATGACCAACGATACATTTCTATTGTGAAAAAAGAATGTTAGAACTGTCATAGCTCAGCTGGAAGATGAACTTTAAAAAAAAAACAAAGAAAAAATAATAGTGATTAAAAAGAGTGGTATTTCAGCCATTTCGTGGATTGGTGACGCGCTGGGGATTTAGGGTGGAATGGGATTCGTGTTGTGAGAGTGTTCGTAACACATGCTTCGACTTCAAGCTCTCACTCTTTGGACCGCTGTCCATATGATTAATTACCCCTGAAGTGCGGAGAGGACAATGCGTCCATCACTCATACAACTCGTCTATTCCCTCATTTGCTCTTTTGCTGTGGATTTTTTAAAAATCGTTCTTCCATTTTGCTGCAGGCA
Source organism: Thermobia domestica (assembly GCF_964235325.1). NCBI lineage: Eukaryota > Metazoa > Arthropoda > Insecta > Zygentoma > Lepismatidae > Thermobia > Thermobia domestica. Next base: position 334,356,215 of record NC_137454.1, on the reverse strand, counting down.
GTAAAAGCGAACCGGCTGGAACTAGAGTGGTGTTGATTTTTATCTTTTCATTCTTTGTAAATGTTATTTTTTTGTTGCTCTTTTATAAACCAAAATCAAGGGAGAAAATACTACATATATTTGAGGAAAGAAAAATGGCACTTAACCATTATTTAGTTCCCCTTCGATAACATAAGAAGGAGACTGACTGATTTCAGTGAATAATTGCTTCAGCAGCTTATTCAGAATCGACATTCCTTATCTATGAATTCAGTCAGCCAGTAGCTAACCTGTGCCAAGCCAACTTGGTCCTCCTCCTTAAGATGTCATTCTTCCACCTTGTTTTTGGTTCGCTCAAAAATTCTTTGTTCTTTGTTCATTGCTGACTATTGTGCTTCCAAAATGTCTTGGGCCGTGGCAAAAATGCGAACTAAAGCTCACATCCTCACTCACCCAAGCGTTGGAGTGGAATTCCGTCAGCCGATAGCAACGCTTGCAACGGAAGACTAGGGATCAAGTCAATCTGGTATATCTTTAGTATTATTACATCAGTACAAAATAAGAGATACTATTGTGCTTCCAAAATGAATTGAGCCGTGGCAAAAATACGAACTAAAGCTCACACCCTCACACGCCCACGCGTTAAGCCAATAAGGGTTCAGCTGTTGCTAAGCGAGAGAAAGCGAGTGAAATTCCTTCAGCCGGTAGCAGCGCTTGCAACGGAAGACTAGGAATCAAGTCAATGTAGCATATCTTTAACAGAAACCCGTTTTTCTCATGGGGAGAATATGTTTCATTTTGGACATGAAGGGCTGAATTTGGATTTAAACTGCATTTGAAGTGTCACGGTTCGTCTCAGCCACCCCCAAAACTATTGGTTCGACACTAATATCGGTCATTTTTGATCATTATATATACATACATATATATATATATATATATATATATATATATATATATATATATATATATATATATATATACCTCCCCCAAGTTGCGGGACTGAATTTGGATTTAACCGGAAGCGTCACTGTTCACCTCAGCGATCCAAAAAACTATGAATTCGACACTAATATCGGTCATTTTCGATCATTTTTATATACTTCCCCCTCCCCTAGTTGCGGGACTGAATTTGGATTTCAGTATCCCTCCCCCACCCCTAAGTTGCACCGTCAAAGTGAAATGCTAAAAACCTTCCTAGGCCCGATGATGTTTATAATGCTTATTGCAATTTTTGTTTTTAAATTTTGCACAATGATTCGAAATGATCGTGTAGTACGAATGCTCTGTGTTCGTATGTTTCCTTCAGAAGCAATATATGTCGCTATTATATACAGTTAATATAGAGTTTGCGAGATAAACAAACAGTGTAGGAACGGTGATAGCTAACGGGGTTTTGGAATATGTGAAGATAATCGCTATTTAGACAGTTGGGGGTTGGGTGTGAGTGAAGGGGGGCTTTTATATGTTGTCTGTGTATACCTAAAACATGTATGTATCTAGATGCAGATACAAAGGTAGATATGTAAGCGTATGTCAGTGTCTGTATGTTTATGACAAATGGGCTCTAAACATGAGAAAGAATTAAAAAAAAGTAATGCAGAGAAAATGGACTAAAAATCCAATAAAATCCCTTTTGTTCTGGCGTAGAATAAAAATGTGAATTAATTCTGTGTCATTGTCTCTGGCTAATACAGCATTATGAGGAGGAAAAATTCTCCATTTTGTCATATGCACATTCTCTCTCTCTCTCTCTCTCTTTCTCTCTCTGTGTGTGTATGCTTTTGTTTTCCCTAAAAACTGAAAAATGATAAGAGACGAGAAAAAAACAACAAAAGAACAAAGATATAGTTATGTAAACACACAGAAATTGAGACCAAATTAGCAATATTATTTTTCATTATTATTGTAATGTATCCAAAGGCTATGAAAATGATAACCAACGTAGTATGTAAATTACATTATAATATATGGACATGTAACTCCATATATATAACTTCAGGGTATTTGGAGTCTATCGTATTTTTCTTGTATATAATATCAGATGGTTATTATAAAGTTTTTTTTTTCCCAGGTTGCAAATGATACGAAACGGAAAATTAAAACCTTAGTATATGGTACTAGTATTGGTAATCTGAAACGCGAAACGGGAGCTAAAAGGAAAGATAGGCATGACGAAAAGATAGCTAAAAAATGATTAGTATAATATTGCACATATAAAACATATACTTAATTTTTGCCTTCAATTAAAAAAAGCTTTTGTAAGTGTTAGCTACGTGAAAATAGTTTGAACTGTTACCGGTACTTCTACACTTACAGGGAACTTTATGTTAGTACAAACTGATTCCCCTTAAAGGTCAAACAACCGTACTATTTGCACCAATAAGAATTGCAGACAGCGTTAGGCCTAGCAGCACAGGCAGACAGGGCCGGATTAAGGGGGGGTCTTAGGTTGGCTATAGTCCCGGGCCTTCATGTAGACGGGGGCTCTACTCTGATTAGGGCTCCAACTGGCTATCGAAAAAGAATCATGGAGATACAGTTATCATCATAAAATAAAATATGACTAAAAATATGAAACGTATTCCCTTAACTTTTCTACTGTATTTTCACAGAAATGTATTAGGTGAAGTCAGCAGGGGCCAAATATATTTTTCTTCTAGCTCCGGTCGTTCAGATGGGTTAATCCAGCCCTGGAAGGAGATGATCAACCAATGGGAAATGGTAGACTAGCAAACTGACAACGTTGTACTTACAATGTGATTGGTCGCTTTGCGGAACATTAATCAACCGCCTCAATTGCTAACAAAACGCTACTAAAAAAGAAAAATTGCAACTAGACGAGCGAATAGGGTTTCCATATGATATGCTTTAAAAAAGAGGGCATTTGTATACTTCACAAGAGAATATCTTACCCGACCAACCCCTTATATAGCGACAAAGTATAATTTATAGAACAAAACATTTACATTACGAATTAGGGAAATAATAATCCACTTTAAAATATAACTGGCAAAGGGAGAAAATTTTACATCATTCAGTATTGAGATTATAAATATTGTCAATTTTAATTCAGTTTTATTTCACTCCTCCATGCTTTGAAATGTCAACAAATCGAAGGTCAAATTTTAATATTCATTTACATTTTTCGATGTTCAATTAAAGACGTGGTTTTCAAGTGACCAAATATCCAGAGATAAAGAACTTGATACAAATATATCAAAATTGTGTTATGAAGTAGTATGCTTATTAATTAAGATACTTTTTATTTCTTCAAATTTTCACCAAAAACTTTTTTTTTAAATGTTTGGATCAAAGGATCCAATATACTTCAGTCAAAAATTTTCTTGTAGGCCTTATTTCTGGAGAATTACGTATAGTGTAGCCAAGCCCAGACTGTGAGATAACTCAATGCGAGGGGCTTATTCCGTAGAAAATACGAAAACTAGACTTCAACTCAAAAAATTTGTGACCCTTGATCCAAAAACTAATTATTGGCCAAGATCGCAATCTTTTGATCCATTTTTGTCTTTTCACCGACCAAATTCAACATTTTTTCACCAAACATCTTAGTGAAAACTAATAACAATATTTAGGAAACATATCTTTTAGGTACTCGAAGAGCAACGAATTAATACAGAAGAACTGCGGCGAGTGTTTAACTGAACTGACTGGCCTTAAACTTTACGATTCATCTTCGAACTGCTTCAGTTTGAAGCCCTCGGCGGCCAGTAATAATAAGTTCTGTCCTTTATAGCTTCGGTGTTGTGTGAGGAACACAAACTGATTGTTGGAAAGTAGTATAGGTAATTCATGTAATTCACATTAGTTTTGAAACACCCTATACTTGTATGAGCAAAATATCTACTGAACTAAACGTTTCTGAGATTATTGGAAGTGGCCGAGAAAGATTCTTCAGTGAAAGCACATTCTGCTGTTAGAATATTTCCTTCAAGTGTCATCCTCGCTCATCGGTGTTTACTTGTTACTATACGAATATAAGTAAAACTATATGAGAAGACGAACAAGCGGAGTGGCGGTTGTGAACCACTGAAATAATAATAACAAACAACCGAAGGAGCGTATTCTGTGCTGAATAAACATGAAGCGAATATGGAAAGGAAGAGATAATTAAAAGCGGTGCTGCATTACAAAGTAACAGGTCGTCGTCTGCGCGTCTCCTGTTTGTGTAAGTGGCACTAGGTGAATAGAGAATACTTATACACACGTGTAAGGCATTATGCTTTGTCAAGCCTTCTCGCTTCTGACAACGAATATATTATGCCCTTTGACAATACTACTCCTGTAGTCAGCTATCATCGTATGGAGTCAAAGTGGGTGCCCTACTTTCAATGTCACTCGGTTTCTGTGTCTTGTCTACCTGTAAATTTGAACATAAGAGTGTATTTACGTAATAGTGAGCTTTCGATGTACGCATGTCACACATTTTCTTCACCTTGGAACATACTTTATTATACGAGGTATGTTCAAAAACTATTGTACCTTTGGTCGCCAAAATGCATTTATTCAGATAATGACCCTATTCCCTTGGGATGTCGCTCCTTCTTTTGTTGGAAACATTCTGCAACGCATGTTTCAGAATGATGTTGAGCTATGCTGGCATATATCCGCATAATGTCTTTTCTGGAATGAAAGCGGTCCCCTGTCAACGATATTGTCAATTTTCGGAAGAACCAAGTCACATGACGTCATGTCGGGGGGGGGGGATAGGGAACCTGATGAATCGCGGGAATGTTGTATTTGACCAAAAAGTTTGAATCTGTTATACCCACTCATGACATTGCCTCCGAACACTTGTTGGATCTTGCGAAACGTCTTCAAATGGGTTTCGCCAAGCTTTTGGAAACTAGATACTCATATGCTGCTCAAGGCATTACTCTTAAAAAGGTTGACTTCGCGACTGACCCTTGCTGTAAGCTAGCAAAAATTCATACATGCATATGAATGTCCCTTGCACAACTCTGCCAACGGATGGCGCCTGTACTTCATTTGTTTATGCGGGGAAAAATAAAAAATAAAAACTTGTATACTTCTGGATTAATACATTCTCATCCCAGACATACTTACTCCACGGTGTTTGTTCAATACCTAAAATTCTGTGTTCAGGCAAAGGGGGTTTGAACCAAAGGTCAGGGACACCAAAGTCGCATATTTATTCTTCTTCTACCTTTTTGCTGTACCAAAATTTAAAGATCTTCGACCTTTAGAGTTCCTCCCCTCCTGAAAAATAAAAAGGAGTCTGTAGTTTTATAATAAATAGGAGCGATTGCTGTAGACCTTTATTTTCTTGGTGCATGCCCGAATAATTACGTACAGCTTGATAATACACCTGTAAACTAAAGTCCCATAAAAACTTTTAATCATGAGAAAAACACGGTAGGTAGTCACTGTCATGTTTAACAAGTAGGTTAGATTAGTATAGTAGGCTAGGGTAGGTTAGGTTAGGTTAGTAAAGTAGAGTGGTGAAGGTAAGGTGTGTTCTTGTATGTTGCATTTACAATTGCCTTAATGTGGGTTTCGCTGTGATACGAATTCCTATGGCGCCTGCGATGCGAGTTCCAAAAGTTTACGACCATTTCCAGTTTTAATATTAAACTCCATGCATAAAAATTGTAAGATATAGCGATAGGTGGATTAGATGCCCTGAGAACAAGTTTTATCTCAACTTTTATCCGTCTATTAAATCCGAAAGTGGCAAAAATCTACATTTTACAGTTTAAGCATTGATCGCCAGAACTATTTGGCCAATATTAGTTTGCTTTAGAAATTCAAAATAGAAAAAAAAAAGTCTCTGAGCGAAGCACAAGGTTTTTATTGAAATAGTTTACATTTAAAAGAAATAGAAACTCGACATTCTAATAAAAACATTGTGCTTTGCTCAGAAATTTTGTGTTACTTTTATTTTGATCACCATAGTGGGGAAACGGTAATTAATAGCGAGAAGTAATCTTTTTATATGGATTCAATACCACAAGGATAGTTCAATTTCATTTCTCTTTTGCAACCGAAAGTGGTATAAATTACTACTACTTCCGGTCCAATATTGATTCCTATATTGCGGAAACGGTAATAGGAGGGAACAAACTTTCTTTTTTTTTTTTTTAATATGCAGACTAAAACTCAGAAGCTATTACTCTTATAGTAAACCGGAAGTAGTAGAACTAGTATCGATACAGCTTCTTGTTACAATATTGATTCCTATATAATAATAATTCTAAGAGGTAGCTGGAAATTGCTTTTAATACGGATTAAGGATCCGAAGAACGGGTTCCATCTCTGACCGTTATCCGTATATTATAACCGGAAGATATATACCTACTTCCGGCTTCAGTATTGAATTCATATGGTTTGGAAATATTCATTGGTCGCCAAACTTATGAAGCTTGTGAGGTACGGTTCCTTTTTTAAATCCTACTGTGAGCTACCAATCAAAAGAACTACCAAGTTTTTTTTTTTTAATCTGACATTTGTTTATTGCCTATGAAATCAAATCATCCAAGTTAGCAAATGTCTAATGTACACACGAAAAGATAACGTGCACATCCCAACGCGTATACAATCAACCAAGAATGTTATAAAATAGAGGATCTGTCCATATGTATCTTCATCCGATTAAATCAGTGAAACAAAAAAAAAAAAAAAAGTATGGGTACGTCTAATTGGCTACTCTCGTTTCCGCCATTGTCTGATTGGCTACTTTCGTTTCCGCCATGAATGTTGGCTCAAAACATTGCTATCGTATTCGGCGGAGTGAGCAGACTGGGGTGGCGAAACTTGTGACGTATGGCTTCAAGATTTAGTTATACAGGCAGATTCTCTATTTTATAACATCCTTGTAATCAATTGTGAGATGAAGCGGACAATGGCAGTTGCGCGGGAGAAACAAACAGTTGTCGTCAGCGCCCCCTGTCGTCACCGTCAACTCAGGAGGAATCAAGGTTAGCTAACCGGAGTGTTAACGCGATCTACCGAAAAAGTTCCCGCGAGCTAAATATTAGCTCGCGATCGATGGTTTGGCGATTACTGCCGTAGTTGAACCCTTTATTGGGCAGTGTTGCTCTCAAGCAACAGCGCGTTCTATTGCGTTATCCTCACGAATTATAACTTCAGTGTTAGCATTATTCCTTTCATACAATATTCATATACATGATTTACGAGTCGCTTCTTTAGATACTTCTAATCTTCGCCAACACGGAACAGTCAAATTTAGTATTGTAGAAGCTTTATCTCCTACGTTCCGCTAAATTCTTTTTTTATTTGTGGTTTCTTGCTCTATAGGAAAATATTTCAGCGAAACTGTTGGTAATTACTGAGAGTATTCTTATGATATTTGACCATAATAGGGCAATGCTGCTCAGTAGCTACATATAAGCCCTATTTTAAGGCAATGTTGCTTTGAAATAAACACCCTGTATTTTGTAACCAAAGTACAAAAATACTTTAAAAATTACGAAATTATGAACAGGAAGACATGGTTCGACCATAAAAGCAAACTAAATATTTAATGGTAATGCTATCAATGCTTGCTCATTAAAGGGTTAACGCAAAACAAAACTTCTTTGTTTAGACGTAGACCCAGTTTCTATGAATTTCCTAATGACGTAAAAGAAGAATCGTTATACATCACACAAATACATCTGGGAAAGAGAGAGGGAACTATTAAGGATAAGATAGGAATAGAAATGCCAAAAAATTAAATTCTGAAAATATAACCCATTATTTCTGAGGCACATTCAATTAACCAGAATATAAACTTGAGTAATAGTTAACCATATTTAGTAGGCCTATTATTTCGCTCTTACATTCACCGGGATTTGATTGAAACAAAAATGCCAATACTACACATATATTACATCAGTTATTGACGTAGTATGTAATAACATGTGTGTGACATGGAAACTGATATGTATTTTTGCACGACGAGCAGTGGAGATTTACATAAATCAATGTTCAGGGCTTCGGGGAAGGAAATGTTGATATGTATATGTCAAAAGCCGCATGTTAAAAAAAGAGAGAGAGAGACAGAGAGCGTTGTTATATGTGCTTCCGTATATACCGGAAGTAACTGTATAATGAACTACCTCTATAAGCTGGAAAACAGAAGATGTATCTACTCACGACTGCTTTATGAATATTCAGTGTGTTGAAGCGTGTGCATGTATGTTCTTTTCTCTGTGCGCATATGAGCTGTTATAGAGTATTCAACATTCCTGACACTCTTGTGCGAGCATGGTATTTCTTCCTGTGGACGCGAAGATATGTGTGGTCATTTCCTGTAGACGTTGTGGATGAATATTCGTCACATTGTTGTGCGCTTTAAGCAGGAAAAATAGAATGGAATCAGATCTTGAGTTTAGCGTCCAACGTTCATGCTCTGTAGGGTGAAATACACGGATGCGAGAGAGTGACGATATGGCAGAATTGGTGCATTTTGGCACGCAAGAAACCGGAGTGACGTATTCAATGTGCCCCACGAAGCTTGCATTGGTATAGTTGCATTAACACATCTGTAATTTACATTGAATATTATTCCATCCTCACACACACACGTATATATATATATATATATATATATATATATATATATATATATATATATATATATATATATATATATATATATATATATATATAATGTAAAGTGTTTATGTCCCGTGTTAAACCAAAGTTCCTAATCATTCCACTCCAGCTTCCCTTAACAGTTTTTTTTTTTTTTTTTTTTTTTTTTTTTTTTTTTTTTTTTTTTTTTACGTATTAAGTTGTAAGAGGAAGCACGCCCCGATCTTAAAATAATATTGATAAAATTTCTTCGTATTTGATGAATGACTTAATAATCCTATCAGACTTCAGGGCGGGGGGAGGGACAAGGAAGAAAGACGGAATTATTAGTTCAACGTCTTGTGTTCAGTAGATCAACATAGGTGATCCACATAGCGATCAAACAAGTGAATGGTGTGGAAGTGGGAAACGAGGAGTGCTTCGATGTTTATAGCTCCATAGCACCAAAGCTTTCCCCGCTGTTTGCCATATTCATATTATACACGAGCAACATTTCCCATACGTATTTTTTTCTTGTGTTATATGTTAGTAGTGATATAACTAGAACTAGGAATTTTGAACGCTGCACATTATTATTATTATTATTATTATTATTATTATTATTATTATTATTATTATTATTATTATTATTATTATTATTATGCTAAACTCCCCAAATTAGCTTGTCTTACAAAAAAAGCTTTTAACTATGTTTTAGTATCACTTTTTGTACTTTTTAAAACTTTTTTGGATCCTTTTCCACCTTTTATTCCTATGATATTTAAACAAGGAACCGAGCATGTGCAGTATCACATTACTATCTTATCATGAAATTCTAAAGGCTCAGGAAATCGATCAATCTAAACTACTTTACTATCGACATATATTGGTTTGTTAGGACAATAAAATGAGGATATGTTGGTAAGTATTTTAATAAACTATGAAGAAATCTCGAGTAAAATAATAATAATATAAAACGTATTGAAAAAGATTTTACAATGTTTACGTCCTTCCTCTGTTCATTCAAATATAACAATTTTCCTTTCATTATGACCTCAACTATTATAAAAAGTACATATTTACTATTACAAAAAAAAAAAAAATACATATTCAATAATGTCTTGTAAAATATTTTACAATATCGGCGTTTCTTTCTCTGTCGAATCAAATGCTAATAGAACTTTCTTTCCACATATTTTATTATTATTATTGTTATTTCGTCAACTCCTGTCTACTCCAAATGACAGGTTAAAGGAGCTGTAGAAAATTGTTTTTGAAATAACATATTTGATACTGCAATTATGCGATAACGAAAAATTATGATAAAAAACATCCAGCTCTTACACAACGGCACTATGCTTTCCAAAGTTTGAAATTTCCCTGACTAGTAGCAGAAATTCAGAGAATTCCGTAACTATTCTAGAAATTTCAAATTCCCTGACTCTTCCAGGATTTTCGCTCACCTCGCTACCATGTATAGGAAGTAATACAAATCTCCTCGTAAGAGTAATCAAAAGCTTCCTGTAGTTTTTTTATTATTTTAACGCTGATCCTTCTTTTTCTAATTTTATTTTGTTTCATCCTTCCTTATTTCTTTCATTTCTGGTCTCGAAGGGGGGGGGGGTCCGGACCCCCCCTTGGCTACGTGCCTGGTGATAGGCAAAAAAAGATCTATAACGTAGTCGAATGTTTTCTAGTCATATTACACAAAAGAACATCAATAATGTAGGCGATTGTTTTACAGGCATATTACGCAAAAGAACATGGATAACGTAGTCGATTATTTTGAAGGCATGTTACGCAAAAGAACGTCGATTGTTTTGCAGGCATATTACGCAAAAGAACATTGATAATGTAGTCGATTGTTTTGCAGGTATATTACACAAAAACATTGATAACAATCAATTGTTGTGCAGGCATATTACACAAAAGAACATCGATAACATGGTCGACTGTTGTGCAAGCATATTACGCAAAACAACACCGATAACATAGTCGATTGTTTTGCAGGCATATTATATTTGTATTTATGACTACATCTACAATGCCAACACTTGCTTATTCCATTCTTCCTTATCTCCTTCTCTCTTTCCTTTTCCTCTTATGTGAGTACCTTGATAAAGAGGAAATATATGGAAAGTTTTATGTATAATACTGAATTTGCAAGTTTATTATGTGTTGACCTCACATCACCCAATTGAACTTCAAACATTGTCATGAACCTATATTGTCTGAAAATTTTATTCTTTCTTAACATCATTTTTGTAGAATATTCAGAGTTCACGTTTCATAGTAGAACTCATAGGATTGAGTTTTGTTGTCCGTTCCTATCGCTATTAACCTCCTCAGATCGGAGTGCATTGTTAATAGGAAGACAAATCAAATCATATGGATCTACTGCAGTCAACCGTGCTTTGAATGATAAAGCTCCCTTTGGGAGAGAGAGAGTGCGTGTGATGTACACGACACTGACAATTACTGAGGTCATACGTTGAAAGCATTTACAGACAGATTACATTGCACCAACACACGTTGTCCCTGTAATAACAGTTTAATTGATGATAAGAGAATAATAAGATAATTTGAGACTTAACAATTAAATTCATTTGCACTTAAAGGGCTTCGTTATGCTCTTATCCTACCGTTTCCCCTCATCCTCCTCTCTTTTAAGTTTAGTGAATAGATTTTATGGTTATTATAGATACTCATCCAAGCTAAGAAACTTGACTTTTCACAATCGCGGTAACAATGATAAACAGTAACTTATAGATATTAATCATACATAAGGACTCATACTAGTTATGGGTTATCAAAATTAGAGTTTCACATTTTTTAATAAAAAAAAAGTTCAACCGAACTCATCTGATCAGTATCAAATTTGGAATAGTAGTAGACTGTGACCTTGTATACGAGGGTGGTCTCGAAAGTAAGATCTCCAATCCGCTGGGGATGCAAGAAAACTGTTCGTGCTGCTGTTGGCAATACTGTTGTTTTTGATATTTCCCCGACTCTCAAACAAGCCTGCAAGCACATTCTTGAGACGTTCAGCCTTGGCTTGGCGGCCATTTGTAATGGAGCACCTGCTTGGCGCTAATACCAAGTGCGAAGTTCGCGCAGTCGATTGAAATTCATTGCCAATTGACGGAAGTGTATGGCGAGTCGTACATGAATATCAGAAACGTCCGCAAGTGGCGTAGGGAGTTTGCAGCTGGTCGTACTGAAATTCACGACGAACAAAAGAGCGGGATACTGCCAATTTCCAACGAGATAGTGACGAAAGCTGAGCAAACCAGTGGTAGCGTCTGTTTCCTAAATTGTAGGAACATATAGCCGAACGCGCTTCAGCAACTTCAGCGAGGTGAAAGATGATATTAAACGCTTCCTGAGATTAAACACTTCCTGAAACACATGAAGGCGAGCTGGTATGGCATGAGTATACAAAAACCTCCACAATAAAAACAACAACAAAAAGTTATCAACCTAAATGGCGATTATATAAAATATAAACTTAAAAGTTTCAATGCGATGTGAACATTGTTGAAAATTATTCTTCTTTGTATTTCTGAAAAAAAAAAAGGATGCTTTATTTATGGGATTACCCTCGTACAAGCTTGTGAAATATTATGATGTACTCCATGTTATGGACCATCAAATATGGGGTGTAAACTTAGCGAAATTTTCGCTAAACAATTTTAATAATAAAGATTTACTTTTAAAACATCAATGAATTACATTTGGGGGGGGGGGGCTAATTGGGAAATTTACCTGTATTCTTCCTATCTAGTACTTTTAGGTTGTGAATAGTTGTACATCAGTTGTTAAAGCTACCGTGGTTCTTTTGTTATAACAGTACTTAAATTTCCGTCATGTTGTTAAGGTGGTTTGAAATGAAGAAATAAGCAAGTTGTATGGGCTCCGTGCTCTATTTAGCTTAGTTAAAAAAAAAAAAAACTAAAAAACAAACGCAAAGCTTAGATATAATAACAAATAGCTTGGAAAAGCAATAACGCTAAACCTAGATCCATAGTCACAGATGTCAGAAAGGGACCAGATCAGAAATCTACTCTTTGCTACGTTACTACTTGTCAACGGTCTCTTAACCGTTATATCGACCTTCTTCATGATCTTGTATCATTAGCTGTTGATATTGTAGTTGGATGAAGTTGATGTTTCATCCAATGACATTGATATGTGGCTGCGTCCAGTCTAAAGGTTGTATGCTAGTGTACCTCCGAGTACTTGTTACTTACAAAGTGTTTTGCAGGAATCTTATGGAAAAGATAAGAGTGACATCTATTGACTGGAAATGGAATGAAACTTAATCTATCAGTTTAACGTCCCACGATTATGCCCTTTAAGCTAAGGGAGACGGATGATTAAGGTAAGTGAATGATGATGGAAGAATTGATGGAATTGATAATGTAGGAAGAAACAGGAGTATCTCGAGAAATCCCACGAGCACGATGTTGTGCACCACAAACTTCCTTAGCCGGGATCTAATCAGAGACCCTACACATCAGAGGTAAGCTCTCCACCACTCAGCCACCGTGCTCTCATCTATTGACTGGAATATGGCTCATCTGTGGATAATTTTTCCCCATTACAGGCTAACAATATTGTAGAGTTTGTGAGTAATGTTTACAGAATTGTTTAAGTGTACAGTGGTACTATCAATCCTTTGATGAGAAAAAAGTAGAAATAAAACTCGATGTTATACTGTTCTTATGCTATTTGCTGTAATTGAAATATAATTGTTCAGGTACATACCTATATATTTTTTGTTTGTTTGTCATCATCGATACTCTGTGAGATGTTTCCTTCAGCTTAAATTTTAATCACATGAATTCCCACCGAACATCAAATCCGGGTCTCGCGCATCAAACACATGAAAACCAACATTTGAGCCCCTGGGCAACATGGTTGATGAATATAATCTCTCGAATAATTTTGTCATCCATTTCTTCACAAAATAACTTTTTTTTTTCGTGATTTGTTTATCACTCATTTGATGTGTTTAGTCAGTGTATGTGAATATGTAATAAAATGTTTATATGGACGTTTTAAAAGGTTATTATTGACTTTGTTTTTCATTGCAGTTTTGTGTAAATAAGTCATTATTTAAAAAAAAGATAAAACAATGATTGATCGTTGACTGAAAAGCTTTGTGTCAATTTTTCCACCGAGGCTCATATTAAAGTCTCGTTAGTCCAATTGTATTTTATTGTTTCAGAGAGGGATATACGTTTTGATTTTCATCACTAAATATGAAAAAGTACAAATAACATCGATAAAGAGATTAATTTTGTAACTCGCTAATAAATAACTGAAACATTCGTTTTGTTACTATAAACCTTTTTCAGTTACAGTTTTCAATACATGATGAAAATATTCCTTCATTAAAAAAAAAAAAAATACATGGACTCTAGTTAAGCAGTAGGTGCGCACATAAAAAGGAACTATTTTCGATGGTATAGTAACGAGTCAACCAATCGATGGAATTAATCAATCTATATGCCACAGCATATTAAAATTAACCCTATATGGTGCCGCATATTAAAATCAATCAATCAATTTTCATGATCAGCAGCATAAAAATCAATGAATCAGTCGAATAGCATATGTTATTAAAATGGATCAATTAATTGAATGGCGTAGGATGTTGTTATTTAGGTAATGAATCAATCCATCTGTATGGTATAATAAACTAAAATAACTCGAAATTGAATAAACAATCAATATAACACAGCATGTTAAAAGGAATAAATTTATCGATATGTTATTACAACATACTAAAATGAATCGACCAATACACATGGTACAGCGTAATACAGGGAATCAATATAACACAGCATGTTGAATAAATTATCGCTGTTATTACTACACACAAAAATGAATCGACCAATACACACGGTACAGCTTAATAAAGTGAATTGACAATCAATGTAACACAATATGTTAATATGAATATATTTTTTTATATATGACACAGTGTGTTAAAATGAATAAATTTATCGATATGTTGTTTCAACATACTAAAGTGAATCGACCAATTGACATGGTACAGTTTAATAAAGGGAATCAACAATCAATATAACACAGCATGTTAATATGAATAAAATTATCGATATGTTATTACAACGTACTTAAATGAATCGACTAACATACATGGTACAACTTAAAGGAAATCAAGAATAGACCAGAACTTTGTACACTTTTAAAGCGTATTTTTACTTTATTAACGAAATGTTTTGCAAGTAGACATGAAAGTAAGAAAAAACAAACAAGAAAATTAATTTTAAAAGTTCAGCGTCAGTTTTACAACGTAAAAGGACGTAAAGAAGAAAAAAGAAAAAGAAAAGATACGGAACCGTTCTTGCTTTCCTGCATACAAATGGCTTCTGTAGTAATGTGGCAGGTAGAATTTACTGAGCGTAATTTCGCATTCAATACACGGAGCAAGTGTAACCGTGTCGAACGTAAATTTAATTAAATCATTCTAAACTTAACATAGCGTACTTTTTCTTTTGAGTATATATAAAGTATACTTTTGTCGATTTGTAGTTGCGTCATTTTTATTTATTTATTTATTTATTTTTGTTTCTTTCTTTTACAGGTAAGATTTTCGTTGGTTTATTAAAAAAAAAAAAAAAAATGCATCCTTTTGCCAAAACTAGAAGGTAAGTTTAGAAATATGTAATTAGAAACTTTTGAGGTAACTTTCTGTATTATTATTACCAAAGTTGCATCGCGGTTCGTTTTTTAATATTTCTTTCCGTGCTGAAGCATGGAATTTTGTTTGAAAGATGAAAAAAATAGCTTTCAAAAATCTTCTTTATAACTAAAAACAGTGCTTAACAAGATCGTACCTAGGTTAGATAATGGTATCCAACCCCTCCTAATGAAATTCTCAATTATACAGTAGCATTGAATGTTACCCACCAGACCAAACAGGATTTTCATAACGGAATACGAAACAAGATAGCTTTTCCAATTCAAATCAATAGACTTCCGGAAACATAACATTTTTTCGAGATGGGACAACCTCAACTCTTGCCTTATAGACAATTTATCATAGGAGTTTTTTTTTGGGGGGGGGTTAATTAATTTTATGGCCTATGGTACCCGGAGGTTCAACGTCGCATTCACAAAAACTCTCCATTGACTTCTTTTGTTAGCCAACTGGATGCAGTTTCTACTTTGTATTCCTATTTCTGCGAGATCCATCTTAATGTTGTCCTCTTATCAGCGTCTGGATCTTCCTGATGGTCGTTTCCCGACTGGACTTCCAGTTAAAACTTTGAAAGCGTTCCTATTTCCTTCCATTCTGGCTACATGATCTGTCTACCTGAACCTTCTAGACTTGATTATAATTATTCTAACAATGTTCGATAAACCGTATAAATTATGCAGTTCCTCGTTATGAAGTTCCCGCCGACTCCCCATTCTCGTTCCTCTTGGGTCCGAATGTTCGTCTCAGGATCTTGTTCTCAAATACTTTTAGAATTCGTTCTTCTCTCAAAAGAAGCATCATGTTTCGCAAGCATACAGGACAACAGGCATGATTATCATTTTATATATTTTAAGCTTCAAATTCTTCGACAGAATTCGCGATGACAATATTTTTTTTTTTTTTTTTTGGATACAGCCTTGATATTTAAGTATATCTTCGTTATGGTTTACTGGTTAGCCCTTTTCCCTTCGGTAATATATATTGTTTTCTATTCCCTGTGGGAATATATTTACTTCATTCCCCATATTAGACTATAGTTCCATATCCCATATAGCTACGGCACTGACAAGTGCCGTTGAAGTTGAAGAACAATTATTCATAAAACTTTTCCTTTCTTTTCGAAAACATATGAATACATATAAGCTACGTGTATCTCAGCTGTTAGTAGTATTAAGAATCCAATTTATATATTAGCAATTTATTTTCAAAGGATATAATTTTAAATTCATGGGCGGATATCCTGCAACTAGGCATTAACAGGTTAAGAGTGCGTTGCAGTTATACAGTTACGAGCTACATCTGGTGTAAAGTGTAGTAAATTTACACGAAAATGTTATCTTAAATTATGAACAACTGAAAAAAATGTGGTCGTTTCCATCTCTTGTTTAAATATTGAAATGTTTTATCCTTTTGGGCTGATCAATAAATGTCTACAGTGACATATAATTTTTCCCAATATATATCTAACATTTACTAAAATATAAATCGACAATTTCTGTAATATAAATATGCAATTAATATTAGTGATATGATTAGATGACTCAGAGCAGTATTTACTGTAGCAGACTAGGCGATCTTATTATAATAACTGTAATCCCACCATTTTCTTCCCTTCGAGTTCCAATAACAGAGAACCCTGAAACACATCTGTTATAATTTAAAATGAGAAATTTAAAATTATAATACCAAATTTTGTGTCTTGCCTATTTTCTTCCTTTCTAGGTCAAATATCATAAAGCGCTGAAATACATATCTTAAATGAGAAGTGCAAATATCAAATTTCATGTCTCTAACCTTAAGAAATCCCGAGATATGGATAATAATAATAATAATAATAATAATAATAATAATAATAATAATAATAATAATAATGCGTCTTTGTTCCCAACTTTTTTCTTTCATTCTAGGTCAAATATTAAAAAATGCTCAACTCGTATCTTATTACTTTAAATGAGTAGTTGGTATATCAGATTTCATATTTCCAACCTTTAGGAATTCGAAGATATGAACATTTTAATATAATAATTGTCAACCTTCCCTTTTGTCCATCGAATTTCCAAAAATCTCTCCTTAGTGGTGCCTTATATAACAAATCCTATGCTTTGTCCAAATTTCAAGTTTCTAGCTTAAGCTGTTAGACCTGAGCGTTGTTCAGTCATTCAGTCAGTCAGACATTCACTCAATCACTCAATCGGGACTTATTTTATTTATAAAGATGTAAACCTTGTTACATTTATAGTTAAGTAAGTTTACAATGAACAGAAAGTTGTCAAAGGCTGAATGTGTTTGTTCGTACTTCAAAGTTGATGGTTACGTGATCACAACTGCCAATGGACTTTTCTATTTGGAAATTAATGAAATATAAAGTTTTCTCTGAAAAAAAGAAGTAGATGTGAAATATTTAAAAGCTCGTATTTTAACTGAATTTTATACATTCATCCAAGAACATTTATAATGTAATAAGTTTCTCTGTGCTTAAAAGATGTAATTTATCTGTATTGAAAGTAATGGAGACCACGTTAAGCGCTTGATATAGATAACTTCCTAACCTATGTTACAATACAACTTGATATAGATAACTTTCTAATCTATGTTATGGTACAGTTCGAAGCATAGACAAAGTTACAAAAAAAGTTTAAGTCCAACTTAGGAACAAACTCTTGCGCCGTGTGCTTATGCATTCCGAAATACACTTCTCATCGACTAATTACTTTCGGTATTTAACCCAGCTCACAACCCTCCTCCACCTCTCCTTCTCTAAAGCAGTGTATGACAATATACTCAAACACAAATAATCTTTTTCGAAGTTCTAATGGAAAGTGAATCAAATTGTCTTAAATATGTTACATTTT
The DNA here is from genome assembly GCF_964235325.1 of Thermobia domestica. Classification (NCBI taxonomy): domain Eukaryota; kingdom Metazoa; phylum Arthropoda; class Insecta; order Zygentoma; family Lepismatidae; genus Thermobia; species Thermobia domestica. The sequence continues at coordinate 334,338,095 of NC_137454.1, read as the reverse complement.
TTAAGAGAAAAAGAGCAAAAAAAGTTATTACACATTCTCATAATGGTGTCATTTGGATACGTATTTATAACTTATAAATAGTCATGTTTACGTCATGGCTTATTAGATGAGGTGTTAGTTAACGGAATTTCTACGCTGGTGTTCCTGAGTTCAAATCTCCTCCATTTTTTGTTACCTTTTTCTTTTAGCTACACTTAGTTTATGCATTCCAGATCTTCAAGCTTGAAGAAAATACAATAACAGCTAGTGAACTAAATGTAGCTACAAAGTTAAATGTGGTATTATTTACGAGGTTCTATATTATAAGCTAATGAAAAGCATGTATTAACGTGTCATATTTGAAAATAATGTCAGCTAAAATTAATTCACTGGCTGATACTATATTTGATTTAAGCTTGAAGATCTGAATGCATAAACTAAGTGAAACTAAAAGAAAAAAAGTAACAAGAATCGACGAAATTCGAGCCTAGGACCATCAGGGAAGGAACACCATTCAATAAATCCTAATCTGTCAAACCATTACGTGAACATAGACATGTGTAAGTTATAAGTTTGCATAAATTTGCAAGTTACATGTATTATAGTAAAAATGGGATATTTAAAATTACCTTCCGACTGTCGTCGTTGTGCAACTATTCAGCATGATATGACGTAGGGATATGAATTACATTAAGGTAGTAGGATTTAATATCAACATTAAAACATCGTAAGTTAAAGAAAAGCATGTAATAACAAATATCATCGTCTTAAACTAGCTGTGACTACATTAACTTCAAAATTGAGTTTCTCGATTGCACAGTATAAGAAAAGGTAAATATGAATGGTCAGGATTCCAATTTAAGTCCATCCAAGTAGTAATCCCTTACATTAAACATTCATGTAACAGACAACGACGCAAAGTATTTGGCACTATTTTATCATATAGTTCTATCAAATATAACTTAATGAACACAATAAGAATAAATTTTACTTACTTAAAAAGTGTTCCTGTACAAGGGGGAAGTTCATCATACACCTTATAACTAAACTACAAGAGATCTGCGTCCCATCTGAACGGCGCATACACCGAATCAACGTTTGGAATATCCCATTCTAGTAGGTAAAGGAAAAGTATGTGACAGACTACGTAGGGTTCTTCGTGGCTGAGTGGATAAAGTTATAGATCGATAACTGAAAGGTTTCGTGGTTCGAAACCTGGTTCGGAAGCTAAATATATTTTAAATTCTTAATTCTCCAGATCTTAAGATCTTTCTCTCCCTTCGTAATCATCCGATGCTCTAAAAAGAATTCTCCATTTTAATTCAACAACTGCCTAATGTGATCCTCGCAGTTCGGAACCTTTCCTTCTTCTGTTTCACAAAGTCACAATTTCCATCATAATACGGATGCTGTCCGATCATTTTTTTCTCCAATTTTAAACTTGTATATGTAAATCATTTCTTTCTGTCTATATTTGAATCTCTCTCTCTCTCTCTCAATGTCGTCCATGAATTGTTATGGCTTGGGATCAAACCTTCGACTCTTGAAACCAAATGTAAGCGCTCTAGCAATGTGCTATCGTAACTATATAGGTTTGTTGTTAAAAGCAGGGTCATTTTAGATTTTTCCCGGGTCCGTGGGAGGGGAAGCGGAGATTCTCCACCGACATAATAGTTTTGTTTTTCTTATTAGTAAAAAATGAAATGAAATCTTTTAAGTTTTCCGTCCCACGATTATGTGGGAAGGATAAAGGAGACGGTGACGATAAACAATGAAGTAAATGGTGGAATGGAAAAGTGGGGGAAACGGAAGAACCCACACTCACGGTATTTGTCACCACAAGTTTTACTGGAATCGAACTGGGATCCAATTTATTTTTATTATATTATTACACATTTGATTAAACAATATTTATTTCTCAAGGTCAAGGGAGGGTAAAATTACAGCCTTCTCTCCTGCCCAAATGACGCCAAGTGGAACATTTGTTTGCAGTTACTCACAAGAAATGAATAACACTAATTTCTGTCAGCAGTTTTTAGAGCTCTGTGCCCACATTACAGACTTTGGGAAGCACGACCTACTGCCATGATTAACAATGTCCATATAATTCACAAGGAGCATCTTCCTAGGTTGATGTGATATGCAGCCTTTGAAGAAGGGAAAGAATGCCAATAATGGTGTTTATGAAGCTATGGGAACATTTTGTAACGTTTTGTTTTATTCAGGCTCTAGAAAGGCATTTCAGAACAAACGAATGAAATAGACGGTTTTAGAGCGATAAACCTTGTAAACTGGTTCCTGTTTTTTCCGTCTGAATGGAAAGAGTACATTACGTCACACACCGTTTTAGACAAGGAGAGGTGAATAAGGGGAGTGACTTGGGTTGAATAACTTACTACTAGTCGATGAGAAGTGTATTTCGGAATTTATAAGCACACGGCGCAAGAGTTTGTTCCTAAGTTGAACTTAAACTTTTTGTAATATTTTCTATGCTTCGAGCCCTACAACTTGATATAGGTAAATTCATAACCTGTATTATGATATAACTTGATATATATAATTTCCAAACCTGCGTTATGATACAACTTGCAATAATTTCGTAGTTGATAATACATTTCAAAGGAATTTTCAATTGAGTTATTTCCATCCTTTATTAATATTTTCCTTTATTAGTCAACTACAAAGAGAGTAAATTTCTGAGAATCCGATGAATACAATTTCAATACAATTATGAGTGTTTCAATACAATTTCTCTAGGGTACAGATACATTAGTATTATTACATAAGCCCTGTGCGTCAAGTCTAATATTTGTTTGAAAATATTTACCAGATTGGATGACTAGAGTTTGTGAAAGAACTTCAACATCGCTGGTAAAAGTACGCATAATAAAATCGACTTTTCTTCGTGTTAACCTGAATACAGCATTGATAGCTACAATCTCATCCCAATGGGTATTTTAAGTAATTAATCGTGAACGTAGGGCCTCAGTGCAGGTTGAATAACTGGAGCATTGCTTATGCATCTCACGAGGTGTGTTTCTATTGTAGACATTCAGGGCGGCAGCGCCCACACACTCTTCCATCTAGTCAGCTAGCTTTGTGAGTTTATGTGTGACGAGCAAGTCTTTCGTCTTTATATATGTAGTTAGTTGCGATTTTATCCACTGGGAATTGAACCTGTGAGATCTGAAGCGAGCATATTTTATTCAATAAGAACATTTTAAAATGGATGGAGATTTTTCGTTCCTTTTTCTTTTTTAGAAATTACCATGTGTTTCAACTTGTACAAGGTGTTTCAAAATGAATACGTGGATTTTAATGCTTTGTAGTATTTATTACATTCAACGTACAATTATAAATACAGTAGAAACTCGATTAACCGTCACTCTTTTAACCGTCACTCTCTGTTATCCGTCACTGCTCCGGACAGTACTCAAATACGCAACATTGCCGCACAAAAAGCTCGGCGTTCGAAGAAGCAGAAGAAGATGACAGATTATTTTTAAATGTGTGGTTATTTCACTGCCAGTTCAGTGTTACTCTTGTATGTAAGTACAGTACAGTATAAACATGTATTATTCACTTATATAAGGTTTTTTCCCCTTCCAGAACCTTTTAAATCTACTTACTGTAGAGGTTTATAACGATATTTCTGTTATCCGTCTATTCGCTTAACCGTCATGGTCCCAGTCCCGAGGGTGACGGTTAATCGAGTTTCTACTGTAATACATGAAATGAAAGAGCAACTCAAACGGTTTTTGCTACAAGTGTTCAATGTGAACACTATTTGTCACATCGAGTCGATACGCGAGTTCTTCCCATACTTTAATCAGTGTGTTTGGAGTAATTGTTGCAACAACTGTTTCAATCCTCTTTGTTAAATTCCTCAATCTCTTTAAAATTCTCCACATACGTCACTGGAATTGCTAATTCACGAGTAGCTTTCCGGATTATTTTTTTGGGGCTACGTGTGAAAAACTCTCTCACTCGTTCAACACGTTCTTCAGTCAGTCTTGGTCGCCCCGTACTCTTTCCTTTGCACAGACAGCCAGTGTTTTCGAACTGATGTTACCATCTACGGATGTTATTTACACTTGGTGAATTGAAATTGAACTTAATACGGAAAGCACGTTGCACTGTAACTACAGATTCAGTCTTTGTAAAATGTAAAACGCTATAAAAAAAATAAACTTTCTGCTGACTAGCCGCCATCTTTGCTACCAACGCTCTCTAACGGCAGACAGGGGAAACACTTCTAACTGCTTAAGTTGCAGTTTCATTCGATGTATTGTTTATAATTGTATGTTGAATGCAATCAATACTACAAAGCCTTAAAATCCCGACATTAATTTTGAAACACCTTGTATTGTAAAATAAACATTTAAAATGAGTTAATTTTCATCGTTCATTCGTTTTTTACAAAATGAGTAAATTCTTCAATTTATCGGAATAAAGGTCCAAAGGTGAGATATGTGTTCCAATCCATAGATCTCATTAAAGTGAACAAGATGGTATTATTTGTGTGTGCATACTTATGAGTAGTTTTTTGAGAAAATCGAACAAAGAAAATAATTTGTTTGTAAAAACTCAAAAGTGAGATATGCACTCAAATTTTTCAAAATGTCGCTAGTATGAGGACAGTATATAGGATGGTAAATGAGAGATGAGTCCGAATTTATCTTTAACTTTTAAACTTTAATTTCTGTTTCCCAAACTGATACATAATACGAGGGTGATTCAGAAAGTAATGCCTCCAAGGTGATACCTTTATTTGTGTTTGACAGATAGCACCGATACAGATATCAGTGGAAAGCTTGCAATGTCAGCCGCAAATGATGCCATCATTTTACAACATAGTCCCCATTACGAACAACACACTTGCGCCAATGCGAAACAAGGTTTTTCATGACGTCGGTGTAGAATTGTGGTAGCTGCTGGCAAAACCATTGCCGAACTGTTGCTTCCACCTCTGCGCCACAACTGTAGCGTTGGCTCTTAAGTTTGGGGAGGAGCCAAAAGTCTCAGGGCGCAATATCTAGACTATAAGCAGGATGAGGCAGAATGTCAAGAACACTTTGCGAGCAGATTGGACAACTTTGAATTTTTTTGGCGGAGGAGAGGGTATTCCATCCACTGACGCTTCGTTTCCGGGTCGTAATGGTGTATCCGCGACTCGTCGCTGGCAGTGAATGTTCTTGGGCGCAACCTTCCCCAGTCAAAAAAATCAATGACAGCCCGCTGTTTCAACCGGACGTCACCGCTGGATGCCATGGATTGATCTGTTACTCTGGAATGAGAAGAAATAGGAAGGTGAAACAAGTGATAGTCTACAGCTTAAACATCAATGCGCTAATGATAAGCAGTTTAGAATGTTTGTAGTACTATTGGCCAAAATAGTGGGCTTGGAGGCAATACTTTCTGAGTTAATCTCGTAGATGACAACGAGTTGAACAAATTAACTTGCTTAAGGAAAAATTCCCATGCGTAGTTTTCTAGAAAATCGAAAAAAAAAACTAATTTTTATGTCGTTAAAAATTATATAGTTTTATTCCAATAATAAATTACTGCTTTATTCTAGTCGAAAATATTGGTTATTGTCTTATGTACTGCGTATGTAAAACTAAACTAAGGCCTGTGAAAAACATCTTGGCATTTCAACTAAACGAATAAAACGCAGGCTCTGGCGTGGTGTTGCCAAGTGGTAAAGGGGTGTGGCTATGGGTAAGCAGACAAACTACAGCGCGATCAGGTGACAGGGGATAGACGTGGATGTGTGCAAAATAAACGTGGCAATACCGCTGGCCTCTCATTTGCTAGCAGCATTTAAAGGAAACTTGGAGCGCCGCCTTTAAATGCCAAGATGTTTGTCACGCCGTTTAACTTACAATTTTACGTACGTTTTTTTTTTTCTCTCTGTGACTAAGGTACCTAAATGAAGGCTACACAACCAAAATTATAACAGCTACTGACAACACTAAAAGGCAAGAGGACTCATTGAAGCTGAAACATAGACAAGCAAACTATATGCCATTGGGGAAAATATTCTTTTTGTTTTAAAACTCTTCAAGGAATTGAGAACTAATAGGTATTAATATACTGTATACTAGATAGAAGGCACCACTTGCTGACGGTTGTAAATATCATGACTATCGTATTGAATCATTGTCGAAAATATTACATAAGTAAGAGATCTTGTGATATATCAAAGTCTACTGAAATTTTGTCCAATTAATTCTTTAACTACTTCTTTCTTTCCTTTTCTTTTTAATTTTACTCTGATTAGAAATAATGACATATGGACGGTAAGTAAAGTGCTTAAAGTGAAAACAAGTAGAGATTGTATTCTGCTATCGAACTTTCCAGGAAGTGTGAACTAGGAATGTGCAAAACCGTTTTTTTTTAAAAAAACGGAAACCGGTTTCTAGAAAAACCGAAATCCGAAAAACAGACATTTCGGTTTTTTCGAAACCGGTTCGGTTTTCATTGAAACCGGTTTCAGTATTTTCAAAAAAACCGGTTAGTTTTTTTACCGAAACCGGTTTCGGTGAAAACTTTTGGAAAATACATAGAACTATTTCTGTGGAAACGGAATCGGTTTCTGGAGAACAACGAAACACTATTCTAGTCAGAAATAGAACCAATTTTGAAAAAAAAAAAACCTTACCGGTTTTGGAGAAAACCTAAAACTGTTTTTTTGAAAATTCTCAAAAACCGGTTTCGGTTTCCCTACAAACCGAAAAACCGGTTTTTGTGCCCACTAGTGGAAACCCAGTCCCTTTTCTGTTAAAAAAAGGTGATCTCATTCAAGAAGGCGCCCGTGATAATCACACTTTGTAATTTATACAAGCCAATAGGTACTAATTTCAGAAACCGCAACAGAAAACATAAAATGCAACACACAGGGTGTCCCAGAAGTACTGGTGAAAAATGAAACCACAGATTCCTTTCACCAAAGCAAGAAAGAAAAGGTGTATATGACATACAGTGCGAAAGTGAACAGGGGCGGAGCTAGACGGCTTCGAATGTGGAAGGGAAAGGAACTTGCCGACTTACAAAACTGCATTGAAGATGCGTGTGCTGTGAACAGTTACGCAACACACCGAGAGTAATGGAATGCATTTGAAACTGATTCGAATGCTTTGACTCCCATTGTACATGTGCGTGCAATCGTGCCATGGATAACAACTTTTTCTGTATGGTTTCTATCTTTACTGCACCATTTCATTATCACTGCCGTACAGACATTCGGTGAATCGCTAAATGACATATGGACAATCTCTGACGCAGTTATGTAACATGAGTTTAACATGTCAATCTGATATGATTTTTATGTCTTTCTGAACCTTCTTCCTAACTTCTATCGCTGGCAGGTGTGTAGTTTCTTCCCCCCATATTCGAAGCTGCCTTACTCCGCCCCTGTCCATTTGCGGACTATATGTCATGTAAACATTTTTCTTGTTTTGGGGTCAGGAATCAGTGGTTTCGTTTTTTGCCATTACTTTTGGGACACCCTGTATAAAGCGGACATGTTATGATGTAAAAAAATAAATAAAATAAAAAATTCAGTCCAGATTTTGTCGCAGAATTTTAGGTAGTGCGTTATAGGAGGTTGTGTCCTTAGTGTCCATCTAGTAGTTAATCCACTAATAAAAATTTGGAACTGGTATATCAGCTAATTCGTTTCGTATCTCCTTTCAGTGACAAATGACACTTATTGAAAGCTTTCTTGTTCAGCAAATTGAGTCCCCAGTGAGAGAAATAGAGTTCGTTCGCCAACATTGTTTGTTTTAGTTATTGCTGTATTGCCAGAATTTTAGATAGATATATGCTCGACTGTTTTCAAAAATTCAGTATATCTTATACCTTTCGTTGCATCCTTGTTTAAGCTAGGATTGCATTGAAAGTTTCGGTAAAATGATAGAACACAAGAACATCAAAGTACAACAATTTTTTATACACAAGAACATCAAAGTACGATAATTTTTTATTGCTTTTGAAGTACTCCCCTTGTGCAGCAATGCATTGTTTCAGCCGATAGAACCACATCTTGTAACAGTTATGCACTTCGAAGTTGGTACCTGTGAAACATGCAGTTTGTATGCCTGGATGGCTTCTTCTGGAGTGCAAAAGTGCTTCCCATACAACATGCTCGTGACTGTTGGGAACAAAAATAAATCACTGGGGCTAAATCAGGTAAATAAGCCGGATGTGGCTTCAACGTTTTTCTGGTCCAGAAAATCACTTGTGGCAGCTGCTGTTTGCGAGCTGACAGTATCGTGATCCAGAATGATTCGACTATTGGTGTTGGACTGTCTGCCCACATTCAGTAGCTACTTCTGGTAGACATATAGTTGTGTAGTATTCTGCATTGACTGTTCTACGATTCCTTGGTGGGGCAGTTGCAATATGGCCGGATTTACCACAAAATAATGCAATCATTTGTTTGGAGACGCTGCGTGCACGAACAAGTTTGGTTGGTTTAGGTTCATTGCGGAACATCCACACAGCAGATTGTCACTTTGTTTCCGGTTCGTTTTCATAAATCCACGTTTCATCATCTGTTACGATGTAAACACTAAATTAGATGATCCAAACTTTAACCGTTTCGTCACAGCTTTGCATCACTTCACATGGGCGTCTTTTTGTGCTTTGTTAAATTGTGTGGGATCCAACAAACGCAAAGTATTTCACACCTAAATGATCATGCAATATTGTTTGTTTTGGAGTCATGAAAATGCCTAGGGTCCCCTGAATTTCACGATAAGTCACATGTCGATCAGTGTTAATTAATTCACGAACAGCTTCAATGTTTTGGGGCACAATGACTGTCGATGGACGACCTGCACAATCCTCATCACTCAGGCTGACCCGACCACATCTGAATTTGTGAAACCACCTGTGAATTGTCGTCTGGGATAAGGCTTCATCAGGAAAAATAGCAGTCATCCGATGAACACTCTCTTGCTCGTGTTAACCCTTGACGAAAATCGTAATAAATCATGGCACGGACGTGCTCTCCTGTCAGGTCAATTTTTAATCACGACCACCTCTCTTTAAACTTGTACCCTGCAACGGCAGATTCCGAGTTACGTATACACCGTAGTTTTGTATTTAGAATGAACAAAAATGACAGTTTATTGTTACAGCAAAAACTTAACTGATTACATTGTTTCCAGTACGCGATTCCCGAAACTTTCCGTTCAACCCTCGTGAGTCTTCCACACATGAGAGTTTTCCGATTGTCTCCCTTGGCAGGAAAGACCATATGCAGTATAATTTAAATACACTTATACTTGCTTTTATTAGTGAAGGGAAATATTCGCCTGTGTATTTGCTTCACTTACCTCTCCCGTGGAACTTTTTCCCTGAAAGAAACAATCGTGCTAATACACAATTAATGTTAACACAATAAAGCTTCTTTATACGTTGAATATGTAATTTGCACGCGTGGTAGAATATTTCAACAAAAGCTCCCTGTGGTCAGTTTTTTTTTTAACAGCCCCTCAGGCTTCCCTTTCCAAGAGCCCCAAAGTGGTAGTTTAAATCTACTGACATGTATGTCACGCTATTGACTTACAAATGTACCGTTGCATAATTGATTTTTGCCAGAAGGATCGAAAACTCATCAATAAATGCATTGTACAGTGCACACCCTCATTTTTGTATGGTATGGTTTTGGTGAGTCACTTTTTCTGGTTTGAAATAGAATAGCGTTGAGTTCCACGCGCACATTACATATTTAACGAGATTGGAATTAACGCGTATAATCAAACTCAGTAGTAAAGACTTTATAATTTACCATAATTCTATTGTAGCGATTCATTAACCAGGTATTATATTACCAACGCGTTTGAAGTGTGATTGATTTAGTGCGAAACCTAACGAGCACGTATTTTTTTTTTCAGGTAATTTCTATGCCATAGTAATAAATGTCGATAGCATAGTTTGTTTATTTTCTTGTTTTAAAATAGCTATTTACAGTTAAATTATTGCTTTCATTACTGGAGAATTTGAAATTTTTGTTAGCGGAACTCACATTCTCCATTAAAATTTAGTTATTTTTTCTTTCTTTTTCCACCCTGGGCAGAAGGTTGTGTAGAAACAATCCTGCTGTGACTTTTGCTGTAGACATATTTACGCACATTCTACGCATCAACTTCAACATATTTGATGACCCAAAATTCATGCACTAATTTGTAGACGTCAGTTTACAAAATTAGCTAGTTAATAAGGTTTTCTATTAGAGGAAAAAGTCAACCTTCGTTAATTTTAGTAAATTTTAAGTGCACACTTTCTTTTTTTTAACATTTAACCATCCTTCGTCGATTTTAGCAAATCTTTATTATAAATACATGCTCCATTTACTTAACATTTAAACGTCTTTCATTGATCTAGCAAATCTTTATTATAAGTACGCACTGCATTTAATCGTTCTTCATTGATTTTAGCAAGTTTTTATTATAAGTACACACTGATTTTAGTAAAACGTTTTATAAGAACACTGCATTTACTTAACGTTTAACCATCCTTCATTAATTTTAGTAAATCTTTAATATGAGTACACATTGCATTTACTAAACATTTAACCGACTTTCGTTGATTTTAGTAAATCTTTGTTATAAATACACACTTCTTTTACTTAACATTTAACCATCCTTCATCGATTTTAGCAAATCTTTATTATAAATACACACTGCATTTACTTAACATTTAAACGTCTGTAATTGATTTAGCAAATCCGTATTATAAGTACGCACGGCATTTAATCGTTCTTCATTGATTTTAGCAAGTTTTTATTATAAGTGCACACTGCATTTACTTAAAACTTAACCGTCCTTCATTGATTTTAGTAAAACGTTTTATAAGAACACTGCATTTACTTAACGTTTAACCATCCTTCATTGATTTTAGTAAATCTTTAATATGAGTACACACTGCATTTACTAAACATTTAACCGACTTTCGTTGATTTTAGTAAATTTTTGTTATAAATACACACTTCTTTTACTTAACATTTACTTCTTTTACTTAACATTTAACCATCCTTCATCGATTTGAGCAAATCTTTATTATAAATACACACTGCATTTACTTAACATTTAAACGTCTGTAATTGATTTAGCAAATCCGTATTATAAGTACGCATGGCATTTAATCGTTCTTCATTGATTTTAGCAAGTTTTTATTATAAGTGCACACTTCATTTACTTAAAATTTAACCGTCCTTCATTGATTTTAGTAAAACGATTTATAAGAACACTGCATTTACTTAACGTTTAACCATCCTTCATTGATTTTAGTAAATCTTTAATATAAGTACACACTGCTTTTACTTAACATTTAACCGTCCTTCACTGATTTTAGCAAATCTTTATTACAAGTGCATGTAGTGTGTTGATACACGGTACAAATTTGTTAAACGTTTATTATATAGCCCAATAGTACTATCAACAGTAATTAGGATTAAGTCATGCAGCACGCTTTTATTGACACTTTGTTAACAAAACTCACCAAATATTGACATTGGCCTAGAAACTAAAAAAGAACTGCAAGGATACGACGTTTAGAATACTCAGGGATTGCTTTCTTCTTAACACGATAATCAGGTGATGTGTAGTGTCCTTGACGTAACCGTGGTTTCATAAATAGTATTAGATCATATTCTTCTGAAGACTTTCCTATAAGATTAACTGTCATGCGTTTCAGATAGGAAACTAAAAACACGTATTACAGGAATGAACTTCGTTTGCACATCGACATTCCAATTTCATTGATGAAATGAAATGAAATCTTCGAGTTTAACGTTCCACGGTTTTGCCGGTTAGGCTAAAGGAGACGGTGATGATGAGTAATGAATGAAATGGTGGAATGAAGAAAATGGGAGGAAACGGGAGGACCCCGAGAAAACCCACGCACACGGTGTTTGTCCACCACAAAGTTCACTTGGCGGGGGCTGGTCCATTTTCATTGATCTAATGTAGAAGATTATAATCGTGTAGCTATATGAACCGTCATCCAATCACATAGCACTACCGTCACAAGGAGAAGACAGGCCCAGATAGCGCGTTTGTCATTGGCTGATGATTAAGGTAACTGTAAGGTAACTGTCATTGACTCTGCGTTAAGGTAACTGTAAAAGAACAAGTTTTGCCGATAGATGTCACTACAATCTTCGTATCTCTCCCTTGTATTTTTTTACCTTTCACGAAAATTTACAATTTCTTTTACAAATTTCAACCTAGAGAGTTCAAATTTTTAGAGAAGGAACTTCATAATCTATCGAAGCAATAATCCGTGCCGATTTTTTGTTTAGAATTTTCTTTATTGTTGAAACAGTTCCATTGTTAAAGATTCAGATAACCATTTCAGCAATCAAGCAATTTCAACAATGAACAAAATTCTAAATAAAAAATCAACACGGATTATTGCCTTCGATAGATTATGAAGTTCCTTTTCTAAAAATTTGAAGTCTCTAGGTTGAAATTTGTAAGAGAAATCGCGAATTTTCGTGAAAGGTAAAAAAATATATGAGATATACGAAGACTGTAGTGCCATCTATCGGCAAAACTTGTCCCTTTAAACCAACCTTAAATTGCAACATAGTAGTAACTCTACGTGCTTCCAAGTGAGCGAAGGTAAACAAAATGGGTTTGGCCAGGCAACGAGTAGCAGCGGTGCAAGTATACCGTCATGTCACAAACTGCAGCATGCCGTTATTGTCTCTGAAAGCTGGAGACTATATATGTATCTTCACACATCTTCATTCGTTTGCCGACTGCTACGACTGAAGCTTTCTGCAGGCGAGAAAAAATTCACGACTGCGCATGAGTGTCCCCGCTACATCTACACTGAAGAAAGTCTCCCGCACTTCATTCGTTTACACTAAAAATAAATAAATAAATAATATTGATATTTTTGAACACACCTCATATATAAATAAAAATGAAAGTTGACTACGTGACTTAATAACTCTTGAACCACACGACCGATCATATTTTCCGCATAGATGAAATTCGGGCCTGGGATGGTTCGTGTCATTTCACTTTGACGGCGCAACTTGGGAAAAGGGGAGATAAAACTGATCGAAAATGACCGATATTAGTGTTGAATTCATACTTTTGGGGATCGCTGAGATGAACAGTGGCGCTTCCTATCTGTTTAAATCCAAATTCATCCCCGCAACTTGGGGGAGGTAGGGGATATATATATATATATATATATATATATATATATATATATATATATATATATATATATATATATATATATCGAAAATGATCGTCATCAGAGTGCGCTTCAGTACTAGCAAAAAGTGACTGATTAACGGAACAAAATACTAATGTTTGTTATTTTAACCTAGCAAAGCAGGTAATTAACGCTAGTACTTAATAACTATAAAATAAAATAATGTGTCTGTGTGTTATCAGTTTTTCTCACACAAAGGAGTCACTAGAGGCATAACATTTTGTACATAGATAAATGTTTACTAGGTCTAATTGCGTACGAGGCCGTTTTTGGAATTTTCAGCTCGTGAAGAACCGAATTTTATGGAAGTTTTTGGTTTTCTAAAAACACTTTACATGTATTCAACCAACATTATATATTGTTATTCGGGCTTACATAACAGCAGAGGTTAAATATCCGCTGAATGGAATAGTTTGAGGACATTCCTTCAAACTTTCTTCTTGCTTTCTTTTTTTACCTGGGTTGTGAGTTATTTATAATTCGTACCAGCGTTCTTTAGGATTTTATTTTTTGCGTAGCGAATTAATAATCAAATTTAAGTTTGCATTGCAGTTTGTAGATTTTGTATTACATTTTCTAGAGTGTAGGAAAACTTGTTGTGTTGTATGATTGCGAAACATGGTTTCTTACTCTGAGAGAAGAACGCAGACTACAAGTATTTGAGAACAAGATCCTGAGACGAATTTTCCGTCCCAAGAGGAACGGGAATGGGGAATAGTGGAAACTTCATAACGACGAACTGTATAATTTATACCGTTTATCCAACATCAAATCAGCGAGTCTAGGAGGGTCAGGTGGGCATGGCATGTAACCAGATTGGAAGAAAGCAGGAACGCTTTCAAAGTTTGAACTGGAAATCCAATCGGAAAACCTAGGCGCAGATGGGAGGACAGTATTAAGATGGATCTAGCAGAAATAGGAGTACAAAGCAGAAACTGAATGCAGTTAGCTGACAGAAATCGATGGAAAGCTTTTGTGAACGCGGCATTGAACCCTCAATTCCATGGTGTCTTCCCACTTGCGACAGTCCTATTAGCGACAGGAATTGTTAACTGTCCTATGAGCGACCGATTCGATCTATTAACTGCTCTATGAGTCACCGATTCGTTCATACTAAGATAATGGAAGAAGATAAGGTTCTCTCCTCTTTAACTTGTGGGGGCGCGGTGGCTCCGTGGTAGAGCGTTCACCTCTGGTGCTTGGGGTCCCGGGTTCGATCCCAGCCTCCGCCAAGTGAACTTTTGGTGGACAAACACCGTGCTCGTGGGTTTTCTCGGGGTACTCCCGTTTCCTCCCACTTTCTTCATTCCACCATTTCACTCATCTCTCATCATCACCGTCTCCTTTAGCCTAACCGGCATAACCGTGGGACGTAAAACTCAGATTTCATTTCATTTCATTTTCTTTAACTTGTTTTATGCTAATGTGATTTAGAACCTAACAAAATGTACTATGAAAAATTTCGCTCTACCTGAATTTAGTACGTGAGAATGCTCTCATTATATTAACAATCTTTTATACGTTTTTCCTAATATTATATTTTTGAATTAATTTCTATGAATACATTGACTCTATCAAGGGGAAAACTAACTAAATATTTAGAGTAGCTCCGCCTTTGTCTATGATGCTAATATAATTAAAAATTTCATGTTAAAATGATACGGAGCATAAGTTTAGATTGAATATGTTTATGGCATAAGAAAGAAATCAGAAAGAGGTATGGGCGCCCGAAGAAAATTTTCTAGGGAGAGGCATCTCCATGGTTGCTGTATCACGTGTGGTATATCTGGTATTTAATATACGTGGTTTGCTATATTACGTATACATTTTTGTGAGCCAGGGGGGCGACCCCTGCCTTCCCATCGGGTGCCCATGGAAAAAAGGTGTTCACCATTTAAGAATATGAAAGAAATCTAAAAGCACGGTGTATTCGAAGAAATTGTTATACAAGTTACAAATCTCTCGCAGGACTTTACAGTTCGTCTAGTTATAAGGGATTATTTCAGATTGCTACACGACAAGCTTTTATGTATAAGTCAAAACAAGGGAGGAAGGCTAATTAAGCAATTAGTTTACGTTTTATAGTTTACAATAAGGGGGACGGTAGTTTAAAGAGTTTGTTTACCTTTTGGATTGTTTTACCTTTAGGAATATACTTTTCATGGAAATATCCCTGTTGTCTCGTTAAGTTATTTGATATGTTTTATGTCAAATCTAACCCAAAATTAAAATAAGTTTTATTTGCACTCACAGTAGAGGAAAAATATATTTGACGAACAGTATCACTGGCACGTACATATTTCATACCAAGGTTGTTCGGGCGCTAATAACGCTAGAGGTAAACATATTTTACGAGGTGGAATCATATCATCTTCCATCATCTCAATGTAAATGAATCGGTCGCTCATAGGACAGATAACAGTTCCTGTCGCTAATAGGACTGTCGCTTCTGGGACTAATTCAATTCCATAGGCCATATAGTTAGTTAATTATAGTGTAGAAGATTATTATTATTATTATTATTATTATTATTATTATTATTATTATTATTATTATTATTATTATTATTATTATTATTATTATTATTATTATTATTATTTAATTGTTTTATGTGGACATGAAGTAATAAAATAAAGGATTTCGTACAGTAAAAAAAAGCAAAGGTGAGAAAAATAATGACAATTATATTTTTAAAAGTACTAATTGTAAGTTTGTTATTCTACAGATTATCTAACGGGTAGGTGGTTTGAATTGTGTCAATATGGAGTTTTTTTCTTTTTTAAAAAAAATTAAGCGCTGAATCCATAATGCCTTTAGGAAATGGGAAAGACATTACTAATCTACAAAGTGAAATTTCATTTTTAACCCTGTCCCCCGCAAAAAATCTTAATTGTACACAAATATTTATTTTCCAACTCCTCATTTTTTCCCATTTTTCTTAAATTGCTTACCATTTCAATAAAAATAAAGGCTACGTAGCAAAAATTATATCTGGTCCAACACTATGAAGCAACTATATGGTTCATTTATGAAGTTCGCACCAGAGCTTGAAACAATTATAAAGATCTAGATAGGAACGATAAGGCACTGCTTCGTTCTTTTGCTAGTGCCTAGATTCCAGAAAAGTGTGATCTTGCGTCTTAAAAGCCAAATGAGACGCTTTAGTTCCAGATCCATTATAGTATCAAAACCTGTAGCATCACTTATGTGTCCACTCTCCATTAATATAGTATGTTGTCCATAGCAGATTGATTTTGTTATTGAGGACCTCAAAGGCACCTAGAGAGAAATACCAGTTTTTCAGGGGACATTTATCACTGAACTGTAACTACATATGGACTAATAGCTTACTTCGGTAATAATGGTCGTAAGTGTATTGCACTTTGCGATACAATTTTAAGTTTGCATTGTATTTGTGTGATTTTGTGTAGCAAAACGATGCTATATCGCCTTTAAAAAAACAAAAAAAAAAAAAAAAAACTCATATATATGTGCGTATCAGTCGAAACTAAAAATTATTGAAATGAGCGCTGAATATATACGAGCTTTCTGAACTTTTTATATCGAAGAAACAGTAAACAGAATGAGATACGAGTAGGTTGTAAATATCGTAAGTGCTCATCGAATATCCTCTCGCACATATACATGGAGTTCGGTTCATTCCTTGCTTTTACATGTATTGCTTTCTAAGTAGATAAGCAATGTAGAGTTGGGCCGTAACATAAATACACAATGTGTTTGCGTGTGTGTGTGTGTGTGTGTGTGTGTGTGTGTTTGTTAGAAGAAATTGAAGTACGAAACTGGGCAGCTAAACGTTGAAGACAGAACGGAGCCTAACTCGAGGGGAGTCCCCAGCCGCTGGGGCTTCTTTCCTTTTGGGATAAAACGATGGGTTTTGTGTGTGCGTGAGTGAAGCTGGGAAGAGACCGAGAGAGCCGAAGCTGAGTCGAAGTTAGCCGAAAGAGCGCGCGGAGCTGAACCCGATCCCTGGCCGTGAATCGATGGTGGTAGGGTTTGGTTTGGCACACTCACTGCGGGCCGGGCAGTGAGGCCGTGCGCCATGCGAGTTGTTCGGAAGGTCATCTCAGGTCAGGGTCGTGTGTGTGTTGGAAACAGCGTGTGAACTGGAATCAACCAACCATGTGTAGTGTGTGTTAATGGAGCAAATATTAAAATAAAAAAAGAGAGGAAATCTTAAAGCACATCTCTTGTGTGGATGTTGTGAGTGATAATTTCTGGAACCTCCTTGTTAACACCTGTGATTTACTATCAGGAGGTGTGTTGTTTTATGTTCAGGGCGAACGAATTAGTGGGAAACAAGTGTTACTGTTATTACTACTACAACGAGTCTCCGCAATGTTAAGGTTAGCTTTAATTTCATTCATTAATTCTATTATATTCTACCTAAGTGATACCCATTACCTTTGAAATATTTTTTGTGTATTTTCATTCATTAATCATCTGGTGTTTCATGTTATTTATGGCTCGTATAAAAATGAATAATTTTTACTGTAATTATTTACAATTCAAACTTACAAATGCAGTAAGGTTTCAGGTTCATTATTTACATTTAACGTGTTGGGGACACTGATGATCGAAAGATCCTGGGTTCAATTCTCAGTCTGTTTACCTTTCTTTCTCTCTCTCTCTCTCTCTCTCTCTCTCTCTCTCTCTCTCTCTATATATATATATATATATATATATATATATATATATATATATATATATATATATGTGTGTGTGTGTGTGTGTGTGTGTGTGTGTGTTTTCTTTTAAGATTATGCGGTTCTCTCAGTTGATACTGAAATAGAAGACACACATGAATATGTAGTCAAAAATAATTAGCATCGACGCTATAACATATTAACATTAGCATGTTAACATATACACTATAATAGCATTGTGTATGTATTAAAAAGTGTGTTTTTTGTAACTGTGTTAGCGGTAAAAACAGCTGAAACTGTCATTAGGATAGTAGTAATGAAACAAATGCACATTAACCTCTTCCAACAATTTATTCAGTATCGAAATGAATATCATCATGAATATTTTATAGCATGTTTCTTAGCTGGATTTCCACTTTATGCAGGGAGGTTATCTAAGATATGTAAATTGAAATCACGGTTGCATATTGAACCAAAACGGGGAGAGGAAAGGACAACTTATATTAGAATTGCATCTTAATCGCTATTTGAAATTATTTTATATGTTGGTATCGTAAACTAAGTATTACGTGTCTAAAGAGGGATGTACAGTATTTGTTTTGAATTTGGCGTTTGTTTCTTTTAGCAACGAGGATGTAGGAAACGTGTATAGAGATCATCTTGTAGTGAAAGGTTATGTTTTCCCAGCGGGAATGGATTCTAGGTCTCTCGCAGCAAAGGTGAGACTAGTAATTATTTTACCCACGAGAAAGTTTTGAAGTAGAAAAAAGTTTAAGGTCAGATTTTATTTGGCAGCTGAATACAAGACACCTTTTGCTTGTCTTAAGAGACCCCATCACGGCGAAATGAAAATATCTCTAATTTTATAGTAATTATGTGATATCTTCAAATAGATAAAAGATAATCGAAAAGTGGAACAAGAGCTCCCTAGATAATATTATTTTATATGATATAGCGTTATCACGACTCACTTATCTGCTTTCGATTTCTAGCTATTTAGAAAATTGGCATTTATGTTCGCATTTCTAAATGGCTTCAAACAGAAAGCTGCTAGGTGACTCGTGATAGCGGTACCTCATGCAAAATAATATTGTTTAGTGCTGTCTTGTTCCACATTTCGATTATCTTTTAATTATTTGAAGATAGTACATAATTACTGTAAAATTAGCGGTATTTTAATTTCGCAGTGATTAGGCCTCTTAAGGAGTTTGATGAAACCTCCTGTATATATTTACCATGTCTGTCTGTGCGTTTTTCCGCTCGGGAGACAACAAATTTCAAGAAGTGCTTGATGGATCACCATCAATTTTGACCAGATTCAGGAGGTGTGGAGAGTCAAAAGGTGGAATCAAGTTTGTTTCATCCACCAGAGCTAATAGAAATGAACCATTTTTGGTTTTAACGTTGATTTTTATAGAGCAAAAACGGTAATAGCGAGAAGCAGTTTCCTGCACAATCGAGTAAGCGTTCCAAGGATACATTGAATCTAGATCCTTCACTCTCTACTAAAATCGGACCTGATACAAATCCAATACCACTTCCGGTTTCAATGTTAATGTGTAAAATATAACGCCATAGGAACCGAACTTTGTCACGTGATGTACACTTTATATTTCTACTTGTTTCTTAACGTTCCTGAAGGACTAGCAATCAAAACTGAAACTTTGTAGGGTAGGGTGTACATTAAATCTGGGATGAATTGCCTAGATTTATTTATTTATTTATTTATTTTTGATTTGGAGTAAATAAAAATCCGGTCTCTCATATTTGAATGGCAATGTTAGAGCGAGCTGATCACAGGGAAATATTCGATTGGCCAAGAGGGCGAAGGTAAACGCTTAGCATTCTAGCTTTGCAGTCGGATAGTTCTGAAGTTCAATTTCAACTTCCGGTTATGTTGACTACGATATCTCTGAAACTTCTCTTCAATGTTACCAGACAAATGTTGGGCTAGTATCTAAAATATGTATGCCTTAATCATTCATCTTTTGAAATGTCTTCCCGTGTTTTATTCTTAACTAGTTCCAATATAAAATTGCAGGAACGTAGTGTGATTTTCTGCGTAAGTGAAGTTATTATTTTGAATGCATTATTCTGCTTATTAAAGGTAATCAGCGCTTCCACACGCTACGCCCCTGTAAAATCGCTTTACATCTGTAGGGCCGGATGGAGAATTTTCTGACGGGGTGCACCAATAACTACTATTATATTTGAATTAAATTTGAACTTTTTAAATGCCTTGAGGCATCTGTGATGTGAATGAAGAATTTCCCTGGAAATGCTTAGTGTCTGGTCTCGGGAATCGAACCCACAACTTTCCGAATGCGAAGTCAACACGATACCAACTGAGCAACTTTGGCCGCTTTGTATCAGTATAATTTTAAGTATATAATTAGCTTGCTGCTTTACATAAGGAATTTCTTTAACCATGGACACTTGAAATATAATATATACTTGTATCGTATAGAATCCTTATGAAAGTGTTGCTATTTTCACTGCTAGCTTCTCATTTTAGATAGTGCATATTTACGTGTGTGCACCGGTGCATCTCTCCTAAATCCAGCCACACACACACACACACACACATATATATATATATATATATATATATATATATATATATATATATATATATATATATATATACGTGTTCTAATTCTCTGACAAAATTAAGAAAAGATGACAGATACACGATGGAATTACCAGTGATGGTTGTCGGGTTTCACTGATGGCTAGAAATATAACAAATATTTCCCATAAATGTGATCTGAAGAAGAAAAACATATTTAAAAGCCAGAGATGTAGTTTTTGAGTAACTAATCTATTTACAAGTATAAATATTTGGTTGCATTACAAAAGAAGAAATAGCATATCTGTTATCCTTCGCGTATCGTTTATTGATTTGATTTGATTTAACTTGTAGTTTAGCGTCCCTTTCAGCAGTGAGGCTATATGAGACGTAGACCTACAGGTTAACGTGGAAACCGAAACCGAACCGCTACGCCGGGAATCGAACCTAGTCTTCCACTCCAAAGCCGTGTACGCTAACCGCTTAGCCACAAAGAAGTCACAAAGAAGCTCCTCGAATCGTTTACAGAGGGGCTTCAAATTCGTTCTTAAAATTTTTTGACAGCCCTCAGTTTGCTTTTCTACAGTATTGTTTTTCTTATTTGTTCCCCTTCTAGTTAATCGTTAGAATACGTGGTTTTAGTATACAAGGTTCCGTTTTCGATTCTCGGTGGGAGAGTATCCAACTCACTAAATTCGTTCACATCTCACTTTAGACTGTAGGTCTTGCTTTACATAGCCTTGGTGGTGAGAGGACTTAAAAAGCAAATCAATCAATCATGTTTCCCCTATTTAGTTCGTAACTGTCTTTAGCACATTTTTTTTCCTTTTAATAATAAGAAAAATACTCTACTATTGATATGCCACATTGACTTGATCCCTAGTCTTCCGTTGCAAGCGCTGCTATCGGCTGAAGGAAATCCACTCGCTTTCTCTCGCTTAGCAACAGCTGAATCCTTATTGGCTCAACACGTGGGTGTGTGAGGGTGTGAGCGTTAGTTCGCATTTTTGCCACGGCTCAAGTCATTTTGGCAGCACAATAGTTCTTTACCACTGGGAACGCTGTACTCCTGAGCTACAACACCCCATAAAATGTTTTCGAATCATGCTCTAGCTCACTACTTGAACTCAAATTTTTAGTCTTCCCCCTCCCCATGCTATTGTTTAGAAACGAAGCTCCTGAAACAACTCTTTTGAACAGTAAATGCATTCTGCAACAGAGGAATAGTATGAGAGATGGAACCTGTTCATCAGAAGCTGAATCTACGTTTAAAAATTGAAATTTCTCACTATATCTTGTAATTGTTACTATGTATGAATCAATTTTGAAATTGCAAGTTGTGTTAGATCTTTCTACTTCCTGTTTCAGTAGAAGAACGAAGTTCAGATGAAATTATTCTTGGGATTTAAAATCCAATCCAAAAATGGTTTATCGCCTCTTATTTCCATTTTCACTTTGTGCGAAACATGAAAGTTGTAGTTAATTTCTTCCATTTTTGGTTACATTACAGGAACTAAGTAACTAAAGCCTGTTACAAACATCTTGGCATTTCAGCTAAACGAATAAAACCAACCTTCACATGCCAAGATGTTTGTCACGTCGTTTAACTCTGTGGCCAATGGAACCCGGAGGCTCAATGCTGCGTTCACAAAATCTCTTCATTGACTTCTATCCTTAGGCAACTGGATCCAGTTTCTACGTTGTACTCCTCTGTATGCGAGACCCATCTTAATATTGTTCTCCCATCTGCTCCTAGGTCTTCCTAATGGTCATTTCCCGATTGGACTTCCAGTTAAGACTGAAAGCGTTACTACTTTCTTCCATTCTGGCTACTTGACTTGCACACCTGAGCCTCCTAGACTTGATGGCCCTAACAATGTTTGGTAAACGGTATAAATCATGCACTTCCTTGTTATGAAGTTTTCGCCATTCCCCATTCCCGTTCCTCTTGGGTCTCAATATTCGTCTCAGGATTTTGTTGTCAAATACTTTCAGTCTACGTTCTTCCTCCAGAGTAAGCGACCATGTTTCGCAACCATTCAGGCATGATGATCGTTTTATATATTTTAAGTTCAAATTCCTCGACAGATTTCGGGACGACAAAAGATTTTGAACTGTATAATAATCACGAATTCCCTGCTTTTAGTCGACAATTAAATTCTTCGTGGATATGGTTTTTGGTCTATTTAACATTTGAAAATATCTACTTTGTCGAAAGTATTTGATACGTTGAAGTATTCGTAATTTGTAGTAGTACGATCCCAGCAAATTTCAATGTATTTAGTTTTTCCTGCATTTACTTCTAAACCTATGTCCCTGCAAGCGTTTAATAAGATCTCTACATTTCTTTCTATTGTTCTCCTTTCATCTATCTATTATATTTACATCATTAGCATACGCCATAGCCTACTGAACTATTCAGGCAATAGAGGTATACAGTCGAAATGAAACATTTTCTTGCGATAGTCAATTAATTAATTAAAAAAAGAGAAACTTCTCACTGTTCGTTGCCGTTTTTCACTATAGCGATCAGCGTTGAAAGCGGAAACAGTAGATTTCCACTACTTCCGGATGGTATATATAGGGAAAGGTTGAGATGAAAGTAATTCTTGGGACGCTCAATAAACATTTCTACCACTTCCAATTTTAGTAGAGATGGGGATGAAAATGTTTACTTTGTTGTGATGCTGAATCGACTGCAGAGAACCGGTTGTCGGTGTTTGTTATCGTCTTTGTTCTATGTCGGCCATCAATGTTGAAACTATAAATGATTAATTTCTACCACTTCCGAGTAGAATAGAAGGTTAACAGATGTTAACAGATAAGATAGAACCTATTCTTTCGACGCCGAATTGACTCCGAAGAAACCGGTTCTCGTATTTATTGCCGTTTTTGCTCTATGAAGATGAATCAGAAGCAGGCCCATATCTACGGGGGTCTAGGGGCCGGTCCCCTAAAAGTTTCACCGTAGGCTTGCAAACAAACTATATGTAATATGATGAACTATAATATGGTTGAATCGCCCCTTCCCCCAAAAAACTTCTACCGGGTTCTCCCTACATTTTGGGACTGGCTATTGGCCTGGACCAGAAGTAGTAGTAAATTTCTACCACTTCGAGTTTGAGTAGAAAGATGTGAGTGAAGATGATATCTTTTATTTTGAGACGCTGAATAGATTCGAAAAAGACTTCTGGTTGCCATCTTTTATCGTTTTCGCTCTATAACGATCGACCTTGAAACCGGAAATGGTTCATTTTTACCAATTTCAGTTTGAATAGAGGGTTAATGGAGGAGATGGAACATATTGTTGGCACGCCGAGTCCTAGAAAGAGCTACTCGGTGTCTCCTATCGTTTTTCCTCCATGAAGATCAATATTGAAACTGGAATTTATGGTAGATTTATATACCACCTCCGGTTTTTATTAGAAACATACTTGTGAGGATGAAATATTTTCTTGGGACACTGAATCGATTCCAAAAATACCCTAGTCGTCGCTGTAGCTGTTTATATTCTATGACAATCCTCGTTGAAACTGGAAATGGTTAACTTTTTCCACTTTCCATTAGAAGGAAAGTGTACTGATGAGATGAAACCAATTCTCGAGACGCCGAATCTATTGAAAAAAAAAAAAAGTTTTTCAATATCTCCTACCATTTTTCTCTATCTATCGACAGACAGACGGACATAACCGTTCTATAAGATATTCGATATTATTTATGCGAAGTATAGTTTGGAAATATCAAAAACCTAATTTTAATTCGACATGTTCAGCATGCTTTGTTTTGTGTTTGTATTTCGAGTCCAGCTCATAGTTGTTGTTTGATGTCTATTTTTAACCGACTTCAAAAAAGGAGGGGGTTCTATCAATTCCACCATATGTGCGTGTGTGTTGTGTCTATGCTCACGCATAACTTCGACATAGGTAAACCGATTTTGACAGTTCTTTTTTGTTTGTTTGTTTGTTGAAAGAGCGTACCTTCCTGGTAGTTCCATATAAATTTCATGAAGATGTAATGATAGTGTTTGGAACTAGACTATGAAGTACTTCAATTAGGTTTAGTGTGAAAACCGTAATAATCGTATGTTTACGCATAACTTCGACGTAGACTCACGAATTTTGATTATTTTTGCTTTGTTCGAAAAAGTGTACTTTTGTTGTGGTCTCACGTAAACCTCATAACGATCTAGCCATATTTTACGGAACTAGACCATAAAACTCCTTCATGGCTGACACAGTGTTCATCATTCATTTTGTGCATGATCACTCATAACTTCGACAAAGTAGTAGCACTGATTTTGATTATTATTTTTTTGTTTGTGAGTATTCTTTTCTTGTGGTACCGTGTAAGCTTCATAAGGATCTGATAATAGTCTTGGGAGCTAAACCATGAAACTCCTCAATAGCTGACAGTTTTCGACAATACTTTGTTGTGTATGATCATCCTTATCTTCGACGAAAAATGCAATGATTTTGAGTGTTCTTTTATGTTTGAAAGAATACTCTTTCCTTGTGGATCCATGCAAATAAACTTTATAAGGATCTAACGATAGTCTTCGGAGCTAGACCACGAAACTCCTCAATGGCTGACCGTGTTCATATCATAACTGTGTTCATGTTCACACACAATTTCGACATAGACGCACCGATTTTCATGATTCTTTTACAATGATCTTCAGAGCTAGCGTATGAAACTTTTCAATGACTGATAGTGTTAATATCATAGTTAAATCGACTTCATTGTGTGCGTGTTCACGCATAACTTCAAAATAGTTATACTTTCTCGCAGTTTCCATATAAATTATAGCGTAAATTAATGAAAGTCTTTGGTATTAGACGATGGAATTCTTCAACAGATGAGAGTGGTAATATCGTAAGTATGTTCACCTGTTCACCTATAATTTCAGAGAACAACCTATATATACAGGGACGTACGGAGGGGTGGATCCTAGGTGTCCCCCCCCATGAAATCCTGATCTTTTTGTAAGTTTAGTCTAATTTTAGGGGTGATTTTATAAGTTTTTGTATAATTTAACCTCATATTGAATTTGGACTCCACTGAAATAAATTCCCGCTCCCTTAGAAAATAGGGGTTATGTCTCAACTTGCGAATCAAGGTAACGGAACACACCTTGACGATGCACTGCGTGCACGAGAACAAATTGTCCACGATTGAGGAACTACGGGCCGGATGATGCATCTAGCGGTGTCGGTCCAAAAACTTACGCCGAACGTCCGCAACACGACTTGCTAGCGTGCTAAGTGTGGAATTAGAGCACTTTATCTAATGTATACATTAGGTAAAATTTCTTCCTTTAGTTTGTAGTGATAAAATACTAACTTTTTAAATGATGTGGTTCCCCTCAAGAGTCGCTTCACATAGCTGTAAAGGATTCTGACATATTCGTAATTGATTTTTTCTCACTACACTTCTGTATATTTCTAACGTAAAATCTCAATGTTGTAATGTGCGCGGTCTCCGTAGAAAATTACGAGAATACGTGTAACTCAAAGCAAAGCAGATATACTGCTATGCAATATATATCTCTTCTTTCCTCTATATTAGGGAGAAAAAGTAATCTTCATTACTTTGAGGGTAAAGACCCCAGAAATGTTAAGCAAAAAAGAGGAAGAAAAGTCAACAAAGAAGTCTTTTAGTTAGAATCTAAAAGTTTGTTATAAAAGTACATTTGACTTAGCTTAATTAATGAAGAGTATTAACTAAATGAAGCCACTAGCTCCTTTCTTTCTTTTTTCAAAGTACATAAAACTTTTCACCTTTCTTTCGCGAAGTACAAACCGTAGCACGACCACAAGAAGTACTAGGCTGCTGTTTTAGCCTGTGAAAGTTCATCCACAGAGAATTCAGAGGAAGTAGTAATTACTATAGACTACGTCTCGCTTTCAGTTTTTTTTTTTCCCTTTCTCTGCTCTTTGGAGGCTTATCACTTTGGAGCCTTTGTATTGCGTAGACTTTTTGGAAGCTGTTTGAAAAGAACGGATGACGCTTAAAAAAAAGTTTTCTTTTTCTAGCGCGGTACCTGTCTTCAGGTACGGTTCGAGAGCTCGATCAATAGCTCTTCTTGAATCCGTCGCATAGTTCTTGGTCTTCTGCAACTTGCCCTCAGCCAAGATTTAAGAAAAGTTTTTTCTTTTTTTCTCTAAATAAATCGTATGAAAGGAAAGATTTTTTTTTGGGGGGGAAAGAAGGGGTTAAGTTAAAAGATACTACACTTCCTTCCTCCCTGTCCTGAAAAGGAATAACTTGAACAAAGGGCAGCCAATATTTAAAGGACTTGTCTTCTTCTTCTTCTTTTTTTGTATCACCGTCGACATCAAGTATACTCACATTATCGTCGAGGCATCTCTTCCTGCTAGTCTGCTGTTAGCGTCCTCGCCGTCGATTTTCGGTGATAATTTTGCTACGTCTGTGTCTATCTATAGATATTAAAATGCTAGGTTTATATGTTTGTCTGCAAAAAAAAAAAAAAAAAAAAAAAAGTGTGTTTGTCTCCAATCCTTTCGACAATGAGATCTCGAAAACCATAAGTACTAGAAACATGCTATTTTCGCTGGTCGATTCCAAATTTTGTGTAGATTGTCCAGTTCTAATTGAACATTTAAAAAACTTGGCCGTTATATTTATTACATTTTCTAGGGGTACGCAGGAAGTGTTGAATTTTTTAAAAGAAAGTATTATATCCTTCGAGTTATACATTCCAACACCACACATTTGTATATAGAGGTTTCATATCCCTCAGGCGTTTGTTTCACGGCCAAATGATATTGAAAAACAAAGGATGACCATTTCTCCAGTCTAAG
The DNA here is from genome assembly GCF_964235325.1 of Thermobia domestica. Taxonomy (NCBI): domain Eukaryota; kingdom Metazoa; phylum Arthropoda; class Insecta; order Zygentoma; family Lepismatidae; genus Thermobia; species Thermobia domestica. Next base: position 334,310,817 of record NC_137454.1, on the reverse strand, counting down.
ATGAATATTTATTGTTTGGAATGTTTTGCCCAATGATCCATATATCGCTGACATTATAATTAATTGTGTATGTAATGTATTTGCTTATTACATATTGCACGCAAGAAGAAAGAAAAAACTAATCATATATGAATTAGAAATTCCAACCGGAAGTGGGCTCAATCTTGCAAAACGGTGCGAGATATTGAAAAAAATAACGGAAAAATCTCCTCTTTATGTTACCCCTTGCCGATTTTTTATCAAGATGTATTTCACTTGTGTTCGTGAAGGGACATGTACAGATGTGAGGAATGACAAGGAGATTCATGTTCATATATGAATGATGCGGTGTGTAGAGAGCACAGCTTCAGCTAGTTTTCCCTTTTAAAATGAAACATGAAATGGTGGTGCGAATTGATAAACCATTCAGTTGAGGTCCAAAGGATTCTTGTTCACTTCGTGCCTACATGAGTTTCTGACAACATCATGTCGTGGATATTTTCGTTGCTCGCTCGTTTTCTTTCGACTCTTCATTGTAGTATTTTTTTTTTCGTATTAATACTCTTCCATTCGTCATCTGGCTCCGTTAACCTATAGATTATAATAGTGGGACGTTAAATCTGAAATCATGTTGTGTTAATCCAGTTGACGGATTCGTTGTAATTGTTGACGTCACTGTAAGAGGTAAATGATGGATTTTTTTTAAAAAAATATATAAATTAGAATAGAACCAGTGTTTGTAATGTTAAAAGAATGACCAATGTATTATGAATCAGATATTTTTCCCCTTCGAAAATCCTAATAATTCCGTTTGGGTGTTCGTGCTCAGGTGGGGTTGGCAAATGGGTGGATGCTAATTTGGGTTAATGGTCCATTATTCTGAGTTAATGTGTTATTGTCCAGCTGACGTTCGATGCTGCTATGGTTGTGAACGGAAAGTAAAACGGTAAGGGAGGGGAGAAATGTAAGCTATGCTTTGGCCAGCAAACAAAATGCATTAAAACACCAAATGAACTACATTGTACACACTTCATTGTTTTATAAAATCCTTGTGTCGTAGGCTACATTTTCAGTTGGCAAAATTTTACGTCATTTCCGCCTCTAAAATTAAAAGAAAAACAATGCTGTTCTTGTTTTATGTTTTTTTTTTTTTAAATGGAAATGACGTTTGACGAAGTAATTTGGTCGAAGTATTTTTCATGTGTGTGTTTTGATAGACTTAAAGAGTGATACAGTGAAGTATTTGTTGTTGCAATTTCATTTGTATCTGAAAAGGAAAGGTGTCCTACCTGTTAATTACTAGATAGTGGACAATAATTCATATGATTTTTTTTTTTTTTTTTTTTTTTGACTTTCAAACTATTCTGTCAAGGTATCGCAAGTTTTACAGAACTGTTATGTCTGTTCGTCTGTCTATCGACAGGTATCACAGCAAAACATGGTAAGATACGTGATATTTTTTATTAATATAGACTCAATGTCCTAAGAAGGGGGTACGGTGGCTCAGTAGTAAAGCGCTTACCTATGGTGGGTGGGTCCCTGGTTCGATCCACGGCTAAATAAGTTCGTGGTGGACAAAATCGTGTCCGAGGGTTTTCTCGGGTTTCTTTTCACTTTCTCATTCCACCAATTCTTCCCTCCTCATTCACTCCAGGGGCAGATCCAGAACGGACTTCTGGGGGGAGGGCGGTGGGTTGTAATACTGCTACTTAGAAATACTTTTAAGAGCTCCAAACTCTGGAATGGGTTTTATTTTTATATATATAAAAAAAATCTTCCCCTTCTGGGGGGGCGATCGCCCTGGTCGCCCCCTGGATCCGCCACTGATTCACTTTTTTAATAATCTTCTCCCTTAGCCTAAAGGGCATAAACATGGGACGTTAAACTGAAGGATTTTGGGTATACGCATAGATTGTTGAAATTCTAGCGTTCTTTTTCAGCATCAAGGCTGTATGAGTCATGGATCTACAGTTTAATGTTAAATCCAAACCATCGTAATTGTGTTCAAATTTTCAATGCTTTCCAACTGGGAACAAAGACGCGTGCGCTAGCTACTAGACCAGCGAGCAGGGTTTGATCTCAATAAAGCAAACGGGGTAAGAGATAATGATATTTTTTTTAAAAAAAGAATGATTTCAACATCCTAAGAACTGGTCCTGTTTTTGCACCATTTCTCTGTTGAATCCAAAATAATAGTATCATCTCTGATTTCAACACTGAATAATCATAGTTTGGAAGTTATAGTATCTTAACAACGTGGATTGAAACACACACACACACACACACACACACACATATATATATATATATATATATATATATATATATATATATATATATATATATATATATATATATAAATCTAGATGTTGCCAATGACAAACTTCTATGAACGAACATTTGCTCACTCGCAAAGTGAAGGAAAGAGGAGCAGTTGTACTCCCTTGAATTTTCTCGGAAGGCCTTGGAAATATCAGGTTGTTACATATGAATTGGCTGATATTCTTTAAAATGTATCTTGTGTAGTATAAAGTTTAATGTAAGTTTGTATATATATCATTTTCTTGCTTATTCTGTTCTCTATCTAATCATACATTTATTTTTCAGATTAGGTTTAATATGTTGAAGTAATTCTAAATTAAGTATAGACATGGAAATCCAAGATACACGCCTTCTTATGCTTTATGAATTGAAACTTTTAATTTCTACAGCTATCTATACAATTCGAAACATCAACGCTGCTTTTCGGAAGTATATTGCTAATAAACGCATATCAAAACATTGGTTTTAGAAATTATTTTTATGAATGTGGCCTTACAATATGAAACCTGAGAGTGTCTTTTATGATGGTGACATGAAGGCAATAGTTGAAGCTAACCCTCCCATAACTGTTCAAGAACTTGCTGCTGAACTGCGATTAACATAAGCACAGTTTCGTAGCACCTTGTGGAAGGTGAAATGCTTGAGAAATGGGTTCCTCATAAGTTGACAGAAAGGCACAAACTGCGACATTTGGAGACCTGCACATCATTGAGTATTAGACAAACAATTGTCCATTTCCGTCTCGTCTAAAACTGTATGAGATAGTAACAAGTGGCTGTTTGTTATAAATGCAGTGTTGCAAGCGTAGTTTTCATTTCGATTTTTATTCCTCTGTTAAAAAAAAAAAAAAAAAAAAAAAAAAAAAGAATGTAGGAACTATGATTTCCGTTTCAACATTAATCGCCGTAGTAAACTAAGGCGGCCAGAACCTACAGCCGCCCTGTGGTACTCATGCCTTTGAGGTAATATGTGGTCAGCACATTGGCTCCTCTCGCCCTTAATGCCTGGTTTTCTGGACCGGAGTTCGCTACTTCTTTCTTTCAACTAGCGCCTCATTCGTCCTCACGACATTGGGTAGATGTCGTAATGCCAATACCATCTGAGGAGAGCAATTATTTGATATGGATTTATTTCCGCAAGATAAGTTTCCACCTCTGACCTTATCTTTGTTTCCGGACGTGGTGGAAATCTGGTACCACTTCCGTTTCTAATATTGATTGTCGCGAGAATGTTAATGGAAGGCGAGAAACTGTTTTTAATAGGTTTCACCTTAACTCTTATTTTTCCGTTGAAACCAGAAGTGGTAAAACATTAGCACAACTTTAGGTTTCAGTACTGATTTCTTTATAGTAACAGTTGTGAGAGGTAGCAAAAACCTTTTTGGTTTGGATTTAGCGTTCGAAGAACTGTTTCTCTTCTGACCTTATCCATCTGTCGGAGCCGGAAGTTACAGATCAACTATTTGTTGGTTTCGGTGTTGAATTTGCGTAGTGTGGAAGTCTACTGTAGTTTGACAATCTGAAACGAAGTTTCCTCATTAATGAGTTCTTCATACGTGCATGGTATCCTTGGCTCTCAGGGTGTTGCTCAACTCCAATTCTTTAGGTTCTGGTGTTCCACAAATCTTATGGGTTTTAATGGAGAAAACTTTTTGTTTTGAGTCTCTTAGTAGTTCCAGTAACTGTTCTAAGTAAGTGAGCTAAAATTTGTCTTCTGAGATGAAACCGCGACAAGACAATACATTTGTTTGTAACACTAAAGTTCCAATTCGGGCCTTCAACTTCTTCCTTAATCTTGGTATTTCCAGTTCGAAGGTTAGCGTACGTGCTTTTCACGTGGAGGACCCGGATTCAATTCCCGGCGGGAGCTCATATGTTTCAGATCCTACGTTAAGCTCTAGACCCACGTCTCATATAGCCTCTATGTTGAAAGGGACGCTAAATCAAAATCACAAATCAAACCCCAGTTCCAAGGATCTTAATTTGTTTCATTGAACTCTGTTTCACGCTGTCCTGCATAGTCTGAATCACATCGTTATATGCTGTATTTCGGATCTTCAACTGCCTCGCAAATCTAATACAATTCCCGTAGCTTTGAACTTTCATGTCATCCTTTGACACTTGTCTCTCCTGAGAGTAGTTTCCCATGCGTTATTTGCGTAGATACTGACGTTCTCGTATTCGCCGCGACCGCTCTCAGGTTCGATTCCAGGTGGGGACACTCTTTCAAAAAGGTGTAACAGCTTTTTCAGACCAGCCATCCTGAGTGAGGTTTTTCCTGGATTTGCCTCATTCACACCAGGCAAATACCGGGATGGTACCTAACAATAGTTCCTGGCCGCTTCCTTCCCCATTCTGTTTCCTCTTCAATTCCCGGGCAGTGTAATCGCCGAGAGACGTCATCCCTCATTTGTATGACAGAGGAAGATGCTGAAAACCCAGAAATCTAATTCCTAATCCTAATCCTAATCCCACACATTATTTGGAACTTACTCCTCATCGAAACGCCGCAAATCATAGTACCGGTACATATTTTGCCTTTCCCAGTATGGACGCCATCTTTTATTCATGCTATTACGTAATTACCAGTACATTTAGTAGTGTGGCCAGAGTAAAACTTTTCTTTTCCTCGCCCAAAGATGTATTCATAAACATGACCGTTACAACGTTATTGCGATTTACTTTCGTGTATAGTAATCCATATTTATAGGTATTACTAGCCTCGAAATTACATTTATAAATTATAGCAAAATAAAATAAGTATTGCTCGAAGTACTATATTTATTTAAAGGCGTTGTGCAAATTATAATCCACCGCAATGTTTCGAAAATCAGCTTTAATATTCTTTATTGAAACATGCAGTTTGAAAAGGTAATTTTGCTATTTTTCAAGTGCCTTTTCCTTTACGATCTTTGCATAAATTCATAAGCGTGTCGAGCGCAGTGGTCTTGCAGAGAAGTTGGGGGAAGCAAAATGAATTTTCAAAATACGATTAGCAGGATTCATTCCGTCAAAGATTACAGCCGACGATAGCCATTTTCCCTTAGTCCTGTTTACCCTTTACACATAGCGGTCCGGTAAGTAATTATAGGACAGGAGTGTGGGTGACAGCGAAAGGAGGGGGAAAGGGCGAAGGCATTGACGACAGAATTTTCATTTGAGTGGTATTAGGCGAAGTGTGTGCTTATGGGGTGGTAGTAGTAGTGCAGAGACCTCTTCTCTGTGTGTGTGAAAGGAAGTACGCGCTTTTGGTGTTTACTTCTGATTCGGAAGCGCTCACGTTTTGAGAGCTGAGGGCGAAATTAAGGGGGCGGTTACTCTCATATTTGATTCTGACGCTCTTACATGTTGCTGCATTTTGAGGGTTTAGTAGAAAGGGGAGAAAGAGAGAGATGTGGTGGCGGTAACGAGGAGGGAGTGGTGGAGATGATAGCACAACATGAAGCAAGTCACCTGCGTAAACAGACCGGGGTGTGCGTATGTATAAATATGCGTCTGGTAGGGCGTGAAAGGAGAAAAAATGTAATGTGGCATTGGAGAAAACGGTAATAGTAGATGCGAGACGAACGTATATCACCCATAAGACTCGACCGCCTAATGAGACGCCCTAGCAACCGTACCTCGGGACTAGATTTCCACCTCGTTTACATCACCCGGAGATGAAGATCTGGCGCAGAGTAAAAGAGAGAGAGATGTTGCGTTTGAATGGGCTCTGGGCGGGTGGCGAGAAATAGGGGAGTTTTGTTGTGTGCGAAAGGGGACACATCTGGCGACATCTAGCGAGGTGTTTTCCCACCACGGCACGTTTACGCTTGTCGTACAGGAATTCATTGAACAGAATAATGCTGACACAAAAGTGCAGTGATTATATAATTTTTTACGTCTAACTGTTTCATCTGCCTCATGATACAAGCACTCATACGCGTGTGCTCTGTTGAAGTATATTTTAATTAGCGTACGTTTTAGCAATGCAAGTGCTAAAATTCTGAGGTTACGATTTCAATCAACTCTACCAATATGGTGGATCTGCAAAGCTATCTGCTTTCTACAACTTTAAGACTAGTATATAACATAACTTTGTTTGATTTATTCAGTACATCAATTTCCATCAACAATTATAATAATCTCAGTACGAACAGAATAATATCTTTTCTTTAATTTGTGTTCTTCTGTGGGCATTTCTTCTCCTTTTTCTTATACAGCTTCCCTTATGAACCAATTTCAAAGGATCTGGGAGGAATATAACTTCTAAGTATCATTTAATTCAAGGTTGAAATGTGCTATGATTCCACAATCTACAAACCAAAAGGCATTTTGGATACATCATAGGATGCACAGATTATCAAGGAGTGCTCCGGAAAAAATGTGTATCGGTATGTTCTTATTTGTTCTACACTGTCACAGAATGTTGATTGGCTGTTGGTGTTGATACTCTACTATCACTACTACTGATACTGTTGTGGCTATTATTAGCCCTTCTCGCTGGTCTAGTGTGTAGTGTGCGTCCGTATTGTGCACGGGGTTCCGGGTTCGATTTCTTTTCCTGATTAGACTTCCAGTTAAAATTTTGAAAGCGAATTTAAGTGAAATGAAGCTTTTAGTTTCGCGTCCCATCAGGCACGTAGCCAAAGGGGGGGGGGTCAGGACCGTCCCCTTCGAGACCAGAAATGAAAAAATTAAGGAAGGATTAAACAAAATGAAATGAGAAAAAGAAGGATCAACGTTAAAAATAATAATAAAAAAAACTACAGGTAGCCTTTGGTTACTCTTTCTTATGGCGCGGTAAGCGAGATATCCTGCAAGAGTCAGGGAATTTGAAGTTTCAAGAAAAGTTACTGATTCTCAGAATTTCTGCTACTAGTCAGGAAGATTTTAAGCTTCCGAAAGCATAGTGCCGTTGTGTAACCACGTGGACATTTTTTATAATAATTTTTCGTCATCGCATCCTTTCAGTATCAAACATGTTATTTCAAGAAAAAAATTTCTACTGCTCCTTTAATCTGTCATTTGGAACCGACAGTAGTGGGCGGAATAAAAAAACAAAAAAAAAAAACAAAAATTTGTGTGGAAAGTTCTGTTAGCATTTGATTCAACAGAGAAAGGAACGCAGATATTGTAAAATAGTTTACAAGACATTATTGAGTATGTAGTTTTTATAATAGTGAATATGTACTTTTTATTATAATTGAAGTCTTCAATACGTTTATTATTATTATTTTACTCAAGATTTCTTCATAGTTTGTTATTAAAATACTTGCCAACATATCCTCATTTTATTGTCCTAACAAACCAGTATATGTTAATAGTAAAGTTGTTTAGATTGATCAAGCTTCTGGGCCTTCAGAATTTCATGTCACGTCCCCCCCCCACTCCCGTTACGAAATCCTGGCTAAACGAACCAATATATGTTTCAGTAAAATAGTTCAGAATGATCGAACCCCTGGTGTGATGAGCACAGTATTTCATGTCACGGACCCCCCCCCCCCCTCACGAAATCCTGGCTACGCGCCTGCGTCCCATGGTTATGCCCTTCAGACTAAAGGAGGCAGATGATTAACGAAAGTGAACAATTATGAAATTGGTAAAATGATATTGTGATAGGAAATGAGAGGAGGCCGAAGAAAACCCACTAACACACGATGTAGTCAACCACACCGTAATATGACCTGAGCTCGAACTAGAAACTCTTCACACCAGAATCCCCATCTATGATTCAAGTAGCTGCCACCACGATACCCCACCTAACACTGAATTTGTGTACACCCATCGGGAAACGAATCAGACCATGAGTACAAAGAGACCAAGTGATGAGCCGTTCAACTACATGCGAATGTAACGAAATTTACAAGAAGCTTTAAACCAAGTGCTTGTTAAGGAAATAGCAGGAAATTCCTCTTATTGAAATTCATGAAAACACTTTTGATAGTTTAACGTGGAAATTCATAACATCACAGCAAAAGCTTAAAACACAAACGGAGAGACAGAGACAACGAGAAAGCATATTGCTATGTGAAATTTAATTCGTTTCGTCGTAAAACTCACTTAACGCTGACTTGTTGTGAAGCGTTTTTGCTTTTGTTTCGTAGGCTGAAAATGTAGGGATGATGAAACAAAATCACCCAACAATTCTGGTCTTATTCACAGTTTGAATAGCTTCCATGAGATTTATAGCAGTCTCATAACAATTCAACCGTTTTTGAACATGATTACAAAATGTTTACAGCTGTCATTTCAACTGCTGCATCGGGGATATACAAACACACACTCACACACACGTTTACCCACAAACAGATTTTGTATAATAAAATATAGAAGTCTCTCTGTTCGTTTGCCTTGTGAAAAGCCGAAACAAAAAAATTAAAAAAAAAGAAGAAAAAAAGGAAAACGACAGCAGATAGTCTATCTTCTTGTAAATTATGAGCGAGCATTGTGAAAAATATACAATAGCAGTTCTACTACTGTTCTAAATCCCAATCTAAACAGATTTGGGGAGCGTTTATGAAGTTCGACTTATTAACAGTCCAATCCAACAGTGAATAGTATTGTATATCAACTGATTTATGCGCGGATCCAAGATACGTAGGAAGATTTCAGATCACACATACCAGGTGAAACATGATTACAGATATAAACTTGGCAATATTCTCAATATTTAAGACATCCTTTAGATAATAAATAGATAGTGTGTATCCTGTAAATAATGAATAGATAAGATAGCCTGTAGACAAGGGCGCCCATCATGGGGGGCAAGGTGGGGCGCTCGCCCCTCCCACCTAAGAGGAAATTGTACTTGGGAATATCGAAAACCCAATAGAATTTTTACATTAGTTACAGCAAAATTTGAAACTATATTTTAAACGTCGCTTGTACTTGCCCCCCCCCCCTTGGAAACCACAACATGGGCGCCCTTGCCTGTAGATATAAACTGTAGATGATGAATTAATGTGAAAACTGAACAAATATTTCGATATAGCTAAATACAGATCGTAAAGCTTCTTATATACTTAAAAGCTTATGTCTTATTGCTGAACAGGATTTTTAAAGAAAGAATGAAGCGTAATAAAACCAAAGGATTCTTAGAGTTAAACTATAACTGACATATCTACACTCTATGTAGCTACATAAAAACGAATGTAACGACGTTTGTTCGCTAACTAATCCTAGACAACTGCGGATTCTTAGAGTTAAACTATAACTGACATATCTACACTCTATGTAGCTACATAAAAACGAATGTAACGATGTTTGTTCGCTAACTAGTCCTAGACAACTGCGGATTCTTAGAGTTAAACTATAACTGACATATCTACACTCAATGTAGCTACATAAAAACGAATGTAACGACGTTTGTTCGCTAACTAGTCCTAGACAACTGCGGATTCTTAGAGTTAAACTATAACCGACATATCTACACTCTATGTAGCTACATAAAAACGAATGTAACGACGTTTGTTCGCTAACTAGTCCTAGACAACTGCGGATTCTTAGAGTTAAACTATAACTGACATATCTACACTCTATGTAGCTACATAAAAACGAATGTAACGACGTTTGTTCGCTAACTAGTCCTAGACAACTGCGGATTCTTAGAGTTAAACTATAACTGACATATCTACACTCTATGTAGCTACATAAAAACGAATGTAACGACGTTTGTTCGCTAACTAGTCCTAGACAACTGCGGATTCTTAGAGTTAAACTATAACTGACATATCTACACTCTATGTAGCTACATAAAAACGAATGTAACGGTGTTTGTTCGCTAACTAGTCCTAGACAACTGCGGATTCTTAGAGTTAAACTATAACTGACATATCTACACTCTATGTAGCTACATAAAAACGAATGTAACGACGTTTGTTCGCTAACCAGTCCTAGACAACTGCGGATTCTTAGAGTTAAACTATAACTGACATATCTACACTCTATGTAGCTACATAAAAACGAATGTAACGACGTTTGTTCGCTAACTAGTCCTAGACAACTGCGGATTCTTAGAGTTAAACTATAACTGACATATCTACACTCAATGTAGCTACATAAAAACGAATGTAACGACGTTTGTTCGCTAACTAGTCCTAGACAACTGCGGATTCTTAGAGTTAAACTATAACTGACATATCTACACTCTATGTAGCTACATAAAAACGAATGTAACGACGTTTGTTCGCTAACTAGTCCTAGACAACTGCGGATTCTTAGAGTTAAACTATAACTGACATATCTACACTCTATGTAGCTACATAAAAACGAATGTAACGACGTTTGTTCGCTAACTAGTCCTAGACAACTGCGGATTCTTAGAGTTAAACTATAACTGACATATCTACACTCTATGTAGCTACATAAAAACGAATGTAACGATGTTTGTTCGCTAACTAGTCCTAGACAACTGCGGATTCTTAGAGTTAAACTATAACTGACATATCTACACTCTATGTAGCTACATAAAAACGAATGTAACGATGTTTGTTCGCTAACTAGTCCTAGACAACTGCGGATTCTTAGAGTTAAACTATAACTGACATATCTACACTCTATGTAGCTACATAAAAACGAATGTAACGACGTTTGTTCGCTAACTAGTCCTAGACAACTGCACCGATGTTGGTGATTTTTGATAAGTTAATGTAGCATGGCCAAACTTAGGTTTTTATCATTTCAATTTTGTTAAAATATCGTAAGAAGATAAGCAGGAGAAAGAGGACATAATTTATGTCAAAAGTTAAGTATCTTACAAATCCGTTAAGTTTGGAAGATGAAACTCGGTCATAAACTTCCCATTACAAATAAATGGACACGAGTCCCACCGTGCGCCTTCCTTAGCAAGCAGATTAGGATCAGGCAAATGAAAATAAACTTAAGCCACTTCTCGGCAGTTAAGCCACTTCTTGGAGAGTGGCACACATCCTCTCGCCCTAGTCGTCGAGAGGAAGTGCTTCTGACGCACTTGAGTATCGTACACTCTCATCTAATACATAGTTATTTGTTGCGTAGTTTTAATCGTCTGTATTGTGAAGAATGTATTGTTCCATTGAGTATTCGGCACATTCTAGTCGAATGCCCTGAATACTAAGATCTAAGAGAACATAATGGGTTGCCTAGTACTCTCGACCGTGCTTTGGAGGATGAGCCATGTGTTTGTACTACACTGTAAACAATTACGGTCACATTTACTGACCGATTACCGTCAATTCTGGCTGCCAACCGATTACTCTAAAATGTACGGTGTTAAAGTTATGGTAATAGGGCATAAATATGGCTTTTTTATGGTCTACGACCATAAATTCTGCAATAATAGCGTAAATTTTAGAGTAATCGGTTGGCAGCCAGAATTGACAGTAATCGATCAGTAAATGTGACCTATAGTTTTTTGCAGTATAGTGTTCTTAACTTCTGTGCACGCTCTTGGCCTTACTGACGTTCTCTGAGCATTGTAGTCCGTTATCTTTTCTGTGTTCTTTTATCTTTTTTCGTTTGTTCTCACATTTTATTTATTTATTTATTTTGCTGTTTTTTGTCATCGTTATATGTTTTATCTCAATATATGTATTCTTTTATATATGTTTTATCTCAATATTAAGATGGATCTCGCAGAGATTGGAATACAAAGTAGAAACTGGATGCAGTTAGCTAAGGATAGAAGTCGTGAAGAGCTTTTGTGAACGCGGCATTGAACCTCCGGGTTCCATAGGCCATAGAGTTAGTTAGTTAGTATGTATTCTTTTAGCAATTTTTCTTATTTTTTTATTGTGCAACGTTTTGTTTCTTATATTTTACTATGTTCGTTTAGTACTTTCATGAGGGCAGTCCGTGTTTGAGCACGTGTATTGTTGGGGAAGGGGATAAATTGCTTCGATGTTGACGTCCCCATTCAACCACACTCATTTATTCATTGAACGTTTTTGGAAATTCCCATTTTAAGGGGAAATTTTATGTATCCCCACATTTAAAAAAATGTTGTCTTATGTTTGTCATTGCATCACGGGAAAACTGCTGATCAGTTTGAGATAAATTTTGACACATACGTGGTTAGTTCGTAACTCGGGCCAGCTTTTTTTTTTTATCATGCCACTTTGATTCAAGGGGTGTACTTAGGGAGACATGTAAGGGTCAAAATTTATGCTAAAAATAGTATATCAGGAGTCTCTCAAGCAAAAAGCATGAAACTTGGTATATAAATTCCACTTTAAAAATAAGCATATCCCAGCGTATTTTATATCTCGTTTTAACCCAACGTATACCAAGGTGGGCTAAAAATTGTCCACACTTTTATTAGGATAAGAATTTATAGACTAGTATCATGTCATAACTCAGGTTTTGTGTCAAAAATAATATACATTTTATTTTATGTCATTCAATACTTTTAATTTTTAGTGAAGAACTCAAAATTAAAAAAAAAAAAAGTTTTCGAGTTGGATGTGTAGTATCCTCCCTTGTGTAACGTGTTACCATAATGTGTATAGATTATTTCCAGTCACAGTTCCTAGTTAATACAAAATATAAAATAATATTGCATTTTCTGGGACAGAATATTACATTTCCATTTATGTGGTGAACATTTTTAGCTCTCCTGTGGTGTGCGGTGTCATGTGTAACCCTTTGGTGTACGTAGAATTAAGAGGGGAAGAGGAGCATTTTTCTATATTCCTCACCATATTGAAATCTCCATTTTCTCTGTGGTTTCATCACAAAAAAAAGTCTGACCTACTTGAAATGAATATTGAAACATGGTTAATACCGACTTCAAAGTTGATTTTTATCATAACATTGATTAAAGGGGCGTATCCTAAGTGGGTAAACCGGTTCAAAAATGTATGTCAGAAATATATTATCTTATGGGCTTTTGGTGTTTCAGTTTCACTGAATTGTGTATCCTAAGGGGGGAAGGGATTCAAATACTTTTCGTAATCCTATTCGTCTGTGCAAAGAACGGTAATGTCGTGCAAATATGTATAAACCTTTAAAATAGCTTTATGTATTTCCAGGAAAATAATTTACTGCTAAAAATGAATGTTGATTTTTAAAATGATTCGTGAAAATGTTGTAATAAACAATGTTTACGCACCCATGGTTTGAATCGTACGTTAAGCTGTAGTAGTCCACTTCTCATATAGCCTCGCTGCCAAAAAAAGAGACGCTAAACTGAAAATCAAATCGTGGTTTGAGGTAATGCATACGTAGAACATCAGTTCACTTCCACCATTAATGGTTGTTTTTAGTAACCTGAATGATCACCATTAACGCTCTTCTTTCATTCAAGCAGTATTACACCATACTTTTCGTGCGAGAGGTCTCTGGTTCGATTCCAAGGTATGTAGTGAACAATATAGTGTTCGCGTAGATTTTCTCGTGGGTCTCCCGTTTCCTCCCATATTCTCGGTGTATCACTTTCTTCAAAATGATTCACTTGCATTAATCGTCCGTTATCATTAGCATAAAGAGTATGAACATGGGACGACGTGAATCTAGAAATTTCATTTCAGCTCCACTAACCCTCAAGATATTATTATTATTATTATTATTATTATTATTATTATTATTATTATTATTATTATTATTATTATTAATTATTATTATTATTATTATTAAGAGATCACCTAAAGTGTTCTATTTACGTCCTCGGTATTAAATTTGAGAAAGAAATTAATACGGTAATGTAAAATCGATTAGGTTTAGTAGGTCTTAGTTGGTCTACTACGAAGGATTCTAGAATCAAACAGACTTGAGATTATTTATGTACGTAATTAAAAAATATGTTACGGAAAATTTAGTCAGAAATACGAGCTTGAAATTCGATCAGTATTCAAGCTCGAAATTCAAGGCGCTAATAATCAGAATAGGTTCTTAGATGCATTATAAAACGCTAATATGGTGGTTCTATCTTTTAATGATTAAAACTGGATTTTTTTTCGTTATGCTGAAGTCCTGTTGTTTTGGTAAGGAAACAAAATAGGTTTTCAAAATAGGTTCACGAGCCCTAGTTAAGAATGAGATTCTGGTTGTGTTTACATTGTAAGGATGTAACATTTACAGCCACCAATAAAATAAATTGATATAAATGAATAAATAGAAGAATTCAGCTCTATTTATGCAAATCTCGTTTGACACTCTAACTGTTGTGAGACCAAGGGTAGACCTCAGTTGAACACGCAAACAAAAATCAATGTCTTCTAACTTATGAGTAACACGCAAAATAGCAATTCTAGCTTCCCGCCTGTGACTGTGCGATAAGCTCTAGCGGAGAGTGCGGGAAATGGACAAGGCGGGAGACAAGAATTATGATTTTTTTTTTTTTTTGCCTGTACGAAAAACAAAAAGAAGCTTTTAATCACAGACCAAAAGAAACGATTGACGCACAAATTGCTGAAGCAAAAACCTTAGACTGTCAGAAACGGTTGCTTTCCTCTTTAACCCTTTTAAGAGCACGATACCAATTTCACATTTTCAAAAGCTGATAATCATACATTCATCAAACGACGAGACCTTGAAATTACTAGCACTGGTTTTCTTTTGGTTGATTATTCTGCATTTTTGCGTCGCTTTTCAAAATAACTTTTGTAGAAAGAAATATTTCGTACGAGTCACCATTTACGAAATGACCACCATTTAACGGTAAATTCTTCCACAATCTTTTAGTTCATTTCGTACGTTGTGTCTACACGATTTTTTCCCCCTAGAAAAAAAAATGCCATTATTGTACTTTAAAATATTCGGGGTGGCCACTCAGGCCCCACGGTAATGGCTCGTGTAGAGCGAGCAGATCATTCACCGTCTGACCATTTGATGAACCTTCTGACATTTCCCTATCTGACTTTATCTTTCATCTTTTTTATCTCCAACCGTTTGTGATTTGAAAGCGCAAAGCGTTTTATTTGGAAGAGAGAAGGTTAGAGGGGAGGAAGGAGGATTGTCGATATAGAAATGACAGTATGGCCAAAATTTGAATTACCCAAAAATCTTGGTTATGTCAAGAGACTAGAAAAATGAACTCAACGGTAATTGATGACTTATGATGATATCTGTCTTCCTTGTTAACTACTTTTTAAATAATAATTGTATTTATTTGGTAATAACTTACATAAGTTTTTGCAAAATAAATAAGTTATTACAAAATAAATTCAAATAATATTTAAAAAGTAGTTAACAAGGAATACAGATATCATGATAAGTAATCAATTACCGTTGAGTTCATTTTTCTAGTCTCTGACATAACCAAGATTTTTTGGTAATTCAAATTTTGGCCACACTGTCACTTCTTTGGATGGCAACACTGATTATTATTCCGATTCGTGTTTTCGGGTGTAGAATAACATTACCTATTATTGTGGTAAGTTACCTTTCATTATCTATTTTCACTTATGAAAATATTCAAAAGAAAAACTGTTATCTATTGAAAAATATTTAGTAGTCTGCCCCCCCCCCTTCCCAAGGAGAGAGTGAGGGTAAAGACGACAGCAATTATTGGGGGTGAAAAGAACTGATAATAAGCGTGACAGAAGCTGCTGGAAAAGAAAGTGAGGACAATTAGTGAGGATGAGATGAAGAGAAGTTCACTAAAGTTAAAGAAAACGAGAGTGAAGGTAACTAAAGATAGTTTTAAAGAATCTGTTAATTGATTGTGGAAATAACGGTGACATCAGCATCTAGACTATTTGATCTATTCATGATATATAACAATAACTTGATGTTATTGGTCATGAAGCGAATACCAAATGAAGAGAAGAAGAAAAGAGAAAGTGAAATGTAAATAAATTTAAGACGGAAGAAAGGACATGTAAAGTTCAGTAATTCGTAAGAAAAGATAATAAAACTTAAATTCCTGGTAAAAGGAAGTAAAATAATAAGCGATTCCAAAATAATAGTAATAATAAAACATTGGAAGACGAGAGAGCAAATACGAGAAAATAAGAATTAAAAAGAACGTGAAGAACGTTATAAATTTAGTATCACGAACGAAAGCTATAGCATATACTGAGAAAAATCCGTTATCCAGACAGCGGTGTATTGTACAAATATACGGTTTCTATATGTTTACTACGGAAATCTGTACGTAATCCATATGCCACATACGTAGTGCCTTTTTTCCGCACGTAGATGTTACATCATCCCTCTGCATGATGTCTGACATCTAACAGTCTTCCCTATATTACTTACGTATCGTGTGTTACATACGTCAGTTGTATGTTATATACGTTTATCCGTATATGAAATCTTCACCGCCTATATACAGTTCTTTCTTTCATACGGAAAGTACATATAGATGGAACACTTATGCGGAAAGTATTATAAAACATGTTTTCAGTTATACGTTTGCTGCAGGGTGTTACTATAGCTGTATGTTAAATCTGAAAAACTACCGGATCTATGCATGTAACGTACGTTTTTACGTAAGCCACATACGTTTTTTCTCTGTGTGGTTAAAATTACTCTCACACCAACGCGACTAATATTATTAGGCAGTTCAAACATTCTCTGAGGTTTCAGTATTGCAGGCATTCCAAGAATATAGACAAAATTTAGCGGGAGATACATTTTCCACGATACATACTACTAATACCTTATAATAATAATAACTGTTTTTGTGACTATGTGACTAGCACACATGTCTTCGATACTGGAGAACTGAGTTCGATTTCCAGTAAGAGATTTCATGCGGTTTATATTCCACGTTAAGTTCTAAATCAACTAATCAAAGGAACGTTAATACACTAAGAAGGAATGGGTTTGATAGAAGGCGAAAGATGTTACTGAAAAGTAAAAGTGAATATTGGTGAGAAGAGCAAGTGCTGAAGGTGAGTGCGAGAGAAAGATTAGTAAGGTTGAGGTCAATAGCTGTTGGAGAATTAAAAGGATTAGAAGAAAATATCTTTTTCAGATGAAGATTCAATTGAAAATCTGATATTCTTTAGCATTTGGAGCAGAAACACACACCCACACACAGAGGCGCTACTGAGTAGGTTTTCTCTCCTTCTATACTTTCCCTTCCCCTATCAATCTGAGCAATCAATGAAAGGTTGGTGTGCTTAAGGACAATCCCACGGATTGGGCAGAACTTGCTAATCCGACTGAGACTGTAACATTAATCGAACACAAAAGAAATCATTCTTTTTACGACTTCTCTACCAACTTCCAGCACCAAAGAGAGAGAGAGAAGGAGGAGTGTGATTAGATCCTTTCCTTTCACTTCTCAAATTAAGAACTTTATGATTGCACTCCTATTCTCTGAAATAATACTTTCGACTTAAAACATAAGAATTTCTTCCTAAGCACAAAAATTGTCTCTCTTCATTCATAAAATTCCCATCTTTTTAAGAAAGAAAACTTGTATGTTATGCAAGAAAATGGATATTTCCACTTTCTGGCATATAATTTAGCTTCTCCGCATTTCCTTAAATCTGACAAAGAAATTAGATGAAATATTATGTTTTTTTTACAAGTTACTCTTGAAAAAAATAAAACTTTACTGAATCAGTTACCTTCTTTTTCCAACAAATGAGTTTGTTTTATATCTTTCAAAAGGAAGGAAAAAGAAAACATTTTATACGAGATTGTAAAAATACTTTATTAAACTTTTGCGAGTGTAGATTAGTGATAGCAAATGATATAAGTATCTAAAAACAACTAGCATTCTAGTAATTTAACCACAGTTCATTTACAAGTTTCCTGTTATAATTAAGATAGAACTCAATGCATAGTTATACTGCAGGGTGTGTAGTTTTCGCATTTGTTGTACGATTGGATTATCTAAAGAGACGAGAGCATCACCGCATATGATATCTTCTAGGAATATACTTCTTAACTCCAGTATTGTGAGCTCTATGAATTAAATTCTATTCTTACGATGAAAAATCCTTCCAAGTGTCTTTTTTAAAATTCCATTTGGTCCCTCGGTGATCACACTGCCCGGAAAACTAGAAAGGAAGAAAGGAATGGGGAAGGAAGGAAGGCTGCTGTGAGGGATTATGTGAGGCATCCCAGCATTTACCTAGTTTGAATGAGGAAAACCCATGGCTGACTTGAAAAGGCTTTTACATTTTTCAACCGAGTGTCCAGATCGAAAACCGTATCCGGGACCACTCCTTCCAAAGGCGAGAGCGTTAACGACTACGTTACATTGTGTCACGTGGGCATATTTTACTATTGACATGATCATTAGTTCTTTCTTCTCGGATAATGCCTCTCTCAGTTTATATTTTTTTTGACTGTTTTCAATATTCTTCCTTTGTCCCTAACTTCCATTAACACTTTTTGGTTGATTTTCATCCCACTCAGCTAATTTTCCTTTATTTTTCTTCATATCCACATTTTGAACGCTTGCAGGCCTTTGCCGTTATTATTTTGTAATTCCCAAGTTTCTGCTCCGTTTACTTAATTTACTTCATGCGAAACATGTGTAAAGTTACGTAATTCTTTATTTAATTACACACAAACTACAAATTTTCTGTTTTTAATACTATTCCAACTCTTGCTATTATTTTACGCTAACATTTCAGATCTTTACTAACGGTGCTACCTAAATATCTAAAACTAGTTCCTGTTTTGGATTTCTTCCATCCAGATTCTATATTTATCACATTTCCCTTTGTTATGATGGTCGCTGCCTTCGTTAACAAAAATCATCCTACTTTTTTTTCTTTCTTTATAAAGATTTTCTTCAAATTTTCTCCGGTGGATAAGTAGTTATCCATTGTGTCTATGGGTTTTCATGGGGTGTTCAGCTTTATCCCATATTTTCATCCCAGCAGTTCTTTCCTTACCTTTCACTTTCATTGATGAACCGTCTTCTTTGATATGAAACGCATTACATTACGCAGATTTTTTAATGTTGATATTTATTTTTCCCCAGTCTTTCTGCAGTATAACCATACATTAACGCCCGATTTTCATACAACCCGCACAACATAAGAATCCAGCGGGTTGCATAACATACTTCTGTATTGAAAAAATGATAACGGTAAAGTCATTTCTCTAGTCACGTTTTTATAAAAATAATATTTCATTACTCTAGTTACATATTACCATATATCTCGCTTGTGGTGCGTTAATGCATGATTCAATCTAAGATCTTCGGTGTCAGCAATAAATAAATAAATAAGTAATATATTTAAAAAAAAAATGAAAGTTAACAGTTCATCTAGAACCTCTCCGTAAATGTAGTATTAAATACTGGTGAAGAGAACATATGGGTAGTCTAGTGGTTAGAACGTTGAACTTCCGACCGCGTGGTATCGGTTTCGATTTCCGGCCAGTACTTCCCAATTTTCGGTGTCCACCCAGCGTCGTGGGCAAACTGGGGAGTCACATGAATAAAAGACATGACGGCAACTTGAGCTAGGAAGCTCTTGATACGCATGTTAGAGACAGGGTGACACAACGCGCTGACGTCGCGTTCCTCGTTAAGCTGGATGTAGTTCACCTGGTCGATAACAGATGGCGTTCAGCAACTGAAGCCCACAAAGAGAGTTGTTATGCCAAGTGTGTGTGTGGGAAGGGAGGGAGAACATATTATGAGGTCCTTGATGTAAACGTAATCCGGGATAGGAGGAAACGATCATATTTTAATTCTTGGGGTAGCGGAAATATAATCACACCGTTTTAGCTTTCCATTAGTAAAATGTAACTAGAAATGAAGCAATGCTTTCACTTCACGAACGAGGTACAAAGGGTGGTGCTTAGTGGTGAAAGTGAAGACGACGATGAAAGCATGCTTACATCTAGTATTACAACGGGCTTTGTGGTAGATATTCTCATATAGTTGCTCCTCAATATCCTGATCAGAGGAAAATGTCAAATTGGTTCAGACACACACACGAGATCATGACACTACTTCACTACTTGCTGGTTATTTCTGTGATACTCCGCTAAGGAAGAGATTTCTTGCGCCACTCCACAAACTTAGGACAGCTACAGTATTGCATCTGACTTGCGCTCACCAATATACTGTACAACCTGACTTCTTTTTTGAGTCAGTAGTGGACATTCCCAAACATTCCAAGACACTCGTAGATAGTGTAGGTGGCTAAGTGGGTTATACATTTTTGAATACGAATTGCATCGTTCTGGGATTCCCTTCGGTAGTCATTTCATTGAAATCAGTTACGTGTTTCCAAAAGATATGATATTACAAG
Source organism: Thermobia domestica (assembly GCF_964235325.1). Taxonomy (NCBI): domain Eukaryota; kingdom Metazoa; phylum Arthropoda; class Insecta; order Zygentoma; family Lepismatidae; genus Thermobia; species Thermobia domestica. The sequence goes on along the minus strand of NC_137454.1, from coordinate 334,290,386 downwards.
TAATTTTCAGTAGTTTGCACTGAGGGAATATCTGCTGTGAGTAGTTGAACAAAGTTTTTCAGTTTAACGTCCATGATTATGTCCATTAGGCTAAGGGAGACGAATGATTAAGGCAAGCGAATGATGGTAGAAAAGCCAGTGGAGTGAGAATGTGGGAGGAAATTGGAGTACCCCCGAAACCCACGGTCACGATGTTATCCACCACAGACTTGCTTATCCGAACTAGAGACCCCACGCACCGAAGGTAAGTGCTCCACTAATGAGCCACTCTCCAATCTTCCAATAACAAAACAGATGCTCAAGAATTTTGAGCAGACATTAATTGAACTAGAACTTATCATCTGAGCGAAACTTTTGGTATCTTATGCGTAGGGTGCGAAATAAAACATTACTCTTCAGAAAAGGCGGAAGTTAAAGTAGAGGTTAACAAGTATGTAGAAGTGTTACTTGTACTTACGTATAGAAGTTTGGTTTGTATGATTTGTATGACATAAATTTATCACAGCTATTATTAAAACCGGAAGTGGTATTAGATTCCTGTTATTTATAGTTTTAGTAGATGATTAGAGTAGAAATGGAATATATTCTTGAGACTTTAATTGATTGCAGATACCCGCTTCTCGCTATTTATTACCGTTTTTACTCTATAGCGATCCACTTTAAAATCAAAAGTGATTGGTAAATGATAGTACCTACTCTTAGAACATTAAATCAATCCCTCCCCCGCAAATAGTTTCTTGCTGTCTTTTGGTCTATGTAGATCAATATTGAAACCCGGAAGTTGCGTATTTATATTACTTCCGGTTTAATCATAGAGTTAAGAATGGAGATGAAGTATATCCTTTAGACGCTTAAGACTCTTCATCCCGGCGGAATTAAAATACCGCTAATTTTACAGTAATTATGTGATATCTTCAAATAGATAAAAGATAATCGAAATATGGAACAAGAGCGCCCTAGACAATATTATTTTACATGAGAAACCGTTATCACGACTCACTTATCTGCTTTCGATTTCGAGCCAGTTTGAAAATCGGCATTTATTTTCGCGTTTCTAAACAGCTGAAAACGGAAAGCCACTAGGTGACTTGTGATAACGGTACCTCACGCAAAATAATATTGTCTAGGGCGCTCTTGTTCCATATTTCAATTATCTTTTATCTATTTGAAGATATCACATAATTACTGTAAAATTAACGGTATTTTAATTTCGCCGGGATGAAGACTCTTAATCGATTGCAGGAAACCACTTTTTGTTATCTATTACTGTTTTTCCTCTCTAATGATTATTATTAAAACCGGAAATGGTTGAATCCTATCATTTCCCGTGGATGGATCATATATCAACAAATTCGATTTCTAATATTTTATCCTCTACACCAGCGTTTCCCAACCCTTTTCAACTTGCGGCTTACTACGGGTGTTACTTGGATTCTCGAGCCACACTTATAGATATATTATTATTTGTAAATATGAAACACAGTGGTATTTTTTTCTGTGATTATTGATCTCACAGAGAAGAAAGCTCTATCGCTGGTTTTTCCCCGTGGTAAATCATTATGCTTATTTTTCATTCTAATTTAAAAATAGAAAACAATTGCAATGAAATATTGGACTCATGTTTTTAAAAATACGCTTTCTTTTTTAAAAACTGTATCCAACCTTTTACTAAGAAGGAAAATCACTAAATAACGAACGAACAAACAAGTCTCTCTTACTTTTAAAACACAAATGTAGGTAATTTGTCGAAAGGATTGAATGACATTTTAAATTTTCAAGTTACGAAATAGTCTGCAACAATGAAGAAGCAACAATGGTCATAACAATGATAACAAATACCTTTTTCATAATTAGAAATGTACAGAATAGTAACCCGGAATGAAACTTAAAATTGTAGGTTCATAGTAGAGTTTCACAGTAATGTGACGTACAAATATACATTTTTCCCTACGTTTTGCAACTTGATTGCTATAAAATTAATAATTTTGTTTCGATTCCTCGCGGCACACCAGCGGCCCATTCACGGCACACCGGTTGGGAAACGCTGCTCTACACCCTGGCCAAAACTAATGATGATCTTTCAAGTATTCTTGTGATTTTGTGGCTCCCAGACGGGCAGACAGGGTAAAAGAGCTACAGCTGGGTGGACAGCTTATCTGCATGGGAGAGTAGAACGGGTTCCTTAGGTGAACTTTCGGCTTGTGACAAACTCACTCTTTGATTGACCCTCATATCGAACATCCATGCTGGAACATGGATATTCGGTATCTTCACAATAGGTGCTTATTTTCCAACTGCCCTGATTGACCATCTATTGATATACAGAAGTTCGCTACCTTTTTTTGTATTAAGTACAAAAAGAATACTATATATTTATGGTTAGTATATAGTTACTACATCCATCCGAGAAAATAATATTGTTTCCAACTTGAATGTTACAACAGCACTGCAAACGTAGCACTTTCCTGTAGTTCTTGTCTCAAAGGGAAATTCAGCTATTTATATTATTTCTCTTGGGTGAATGTACGACTGTAGTATTTGAATTCTCTATAAACGTACTTACCTATAATTAAATGATACTCAAAGGAATCACTTATTATGGGCTAACTTTGTCCTCAGACGGTTCAAGTTTCGTTCGACGATGTAATTATTAATAGGACAAAACAAGGTTAGTTCTCATCTCTTATTCAAGAGCCGAAACATATTGTAGAAAGCGATACGGATCATAGTCAAAGTATCTCATAACATGGCCATCTCGCTTTGACATTATTTTCTAAACATAAGGTAGAGGAAGCGAGTGCTTAAAAGCACCGTAGGCCAAAGTTTCTTGCTTTACTATTCAAAAGCAGGACCGTAAGTTAAGTAGAGGTCTACGCGGATATAAAATATTACAACCAAAAAATCTCGATCAGCATACGTAAATGAGAGACAGACAAATTATTTGTTTTGTGATGATTATGATCAGTGGCGGATCTAGAAGGTGAAATCAAGGGGGGGGGAGCCAGAACCCATACTATGATAGGTGTATCTAGTTTATATTTTTTTCATGGATCCTGTAACAGTTTCCAAGTTCATTCTCTTCCGATGTATATTATTGACATTGTGGACCGTAGTATTGTTTTACACACTACATAACAGAAAAACTACAACTGAAACCACATCTAATATTTAAAAAAATCAAAAAAGAACAGAAGGGGACGCTTATTATAAACTTCCAAGAATATATAAATAATAGCTTCAATTATTTTTGTTACTCAAGAAACTAGGGAGAGGGGGCTAGAACCCTGCACTGAGAAAGAATGTAGTTGGCATAGTTAAAAAGTTAGGTTACATGCGTAATTCCTGTAGTTTTTGGACTTAACGTACAGCAGACGTATAACTGAAAACGCATGTTTTATAATACTTTCTGTATAAGTGTTCCATCTATACGTACTTTCCGTATGAAACAATGTAGGCGATCAGGATCTTACATACAAATGGACGTATATAACATATAGCTGACGAAGATAACATTAGTATATGTATGTGATATACGGAAAACTGTTAGATGTCAAGACATCCTGCAACGGCATGATGTAACATCTAAGGGCAGTACCTATGTAGCATACGGATAACGTATGCTCCGTACTGATTTCTATAGTAAGCAAGAGGATACCGTATATTTGTACAATATACCGCTGTCCGGAGAACGGATTTTTCTCTGTGTGGCCCCGGGCTGTATCCTCTACTTTTTATGATTTCAAACCCAATACCACCTTTGCTGCTCTCTGAACTCCATATATTACGATATCCATATGATTGAAGCTTAACACAATTTGTCCGATTGTAAGCCAACCAAGCTAAATAAAATACAGTAAAATATATATATGCTATCAGAAATTAGGAACTTAATGGACAAATATGAATAAAAAAAAGATACTAAGTTAATAATTCCATATCTGTTGAAGAGTTTCACAGCACATCGTTAGGTTTTAAGGAGTTAGATCTAGCAAAACTTCCTCTTTGTGTTCGTCCGGGAGAAAATAATAATAATAATAATAATAATAATAATAATAATAATAATAATAATAAAAACACTCAAGAACTATTTAATGGATCATCATCAGTTTTAGCCAGGATATAGGGAGTCAAAGGTTAGGAATCGAACCCCTTTATATTCATACCCTGTTTGTCCACATACGCATCCAGGGTATAGAAGGTTAAATGTTAGGAATCGAGTTCTTTGGTGAAGGAAATATTCAAACCAGAAGCGGTAGATATTAGTCATTTCCAGGTTTAACATGGATCATTATAGAATAAAACCAGTAAGTAATAGATAGCTAGAAATGGCTTCATTCAATCGTTTAAGCGTCTCAAGTATACATTTCATTTCCATCTTTAACTCTTTATTAAACCCCGAAGTGATAGAAATTCATTACAGCTTCCGGATTCAGCATTCATCGACATAGAACAAAAACGATAAGAGATACAACGAAAGAAACAAAATTCAGATTTAAGGAGAAAACTAGGATAATATGCTTTCTGTTGGGAAAACCATGACAAGACTGTAATGTCAATCGTAATACTGTGTAAAACACCCTTATCTCCTGTTGCGACGTACGTCAGTAAGTGAGAGCGGTGCTTACTGTTTTCATAGGAGTAATTGATGTTCTCACTTACTGACGTACGTCGCAACAGGAGATAAGGGTGTTTTACACAGTATTATGATTGACAGCACCGTCTTGTCATGATTTTCCCAACAGAAAGCATATTATCCTCGTTTTCTCCTTAAATCTGAATTTCGCTTTTTTCAGTGTAGCGAGAAAATGAAATGAAATGAAATCAAGTCTTTTTTGAGTTTTACCTCTCACGTTTATGCCGGGTAGACTAGGCTAGGCTAAAGAAGATGGTAATCATGAGAAATAAATGCAATGGTGGGTGAAGATAGCGAGACAAAACGGAAGAACTCCGAGAAGAGCCACGAACGTAGTGTTTGTTCGCCAGAAAGACCATTTGGCGCAAGCTGGGATCGAACCAGGGACCCCACGCACCAAATAGATAACGAGAAGCGGTTGTTTGAGATCGATGTAGGGTTCTAAGAATTGGTACTATCTTCTCCCTGAACCCTCTGTTCAAACCGGAAGTAGTAGAAATCAGCTACTTCCGGCTTTAATGTTGATTGCTGTAGAGTAAGCGAGCAGTGATTTTCTGCAATTATTTAAACACCTAAGAGTATAACTCATTTCTACTCGGATTTGTCTTCTAAAACTGCAGACTGCAGTAGATTTATACCACTTCTGGTTTCAATATTGTAAAAATTTCATTCCATACAAGCCAATATTCTTTACATGATCTTTACGCGACACTGCTACTTGGTTTAATCTTATAATCTTTGTTTAGAACGCAAAGATGAAATTGAGACAACAGGTCCTTGAAAAAAAAAGTCTGTCTCTAACAAACTCACATATAATTGTATTAGCATTTTCTATTTATTATACAATTTTAAAAAGAAAAGAAAATTTCTACAAAACACTATTTTGCTTTGGCAATTATTTCTCCCCAAAAAGTAATTGCATTAATAGAAAAAAATCAATAATTTATAGTGATTAAGAGAATGACATGACAACTTGTGGCTGTTGACGAACATCCGCAATTTTTTATCAGCCATTCGTATCGTAGGATTAATAAAGATTATAATAAACATATTTTATTGTATATATTCTATATTATTATTATTATTATTATTATTATTATTATTATTATTATTATTATTATTATTATTATTATTATTATTATTATTATTATTATACACTTACCTGAGTTTCCACCATCGTTTCTGTTCAACCTGCAGACCACCTTTACTGACTATTGTCTGACATCGGAGTTTACACTATAGGAGACTGCGTTGCAGCCAGATCATGGATACTCGTATTTAATCCCACTCTTCTTTACGGGCTTTCCACAGGCCGGAGACGGTGCTGATTCGACGATGGAACAGGCATCATTTGAGAAGTCTGAAAGTTCATTAGCCGATCGGGCTGGCACTTGGACTCTTGACAGGGATATCAGAGAAGGAAATTGCCGAAATTCCAGTTTAGTATTTATATGGTGATAGATTTCCAGCATTCCATACGGTGATAGATTTCCTGTAATGTTTTCGTCGTGTGGCTGGATCTCTTGCCTTGGTGTAGTTTAACCTGCTTCATATCTTGTCCATACAATGCTGGTGCGTTTCAGTCAAGATGCAGATTTGATTTTGACGTGTCACTCCACCTTTTGGAGACGCAATTTGCCCCTCACGAGAAACTGGTCACAATCATGAATCCTTTTCGAAAACTCTCTTTGCACTGGGGAAGAACGTCAACAGGACGATATGCAATGGCACGAATTTTATCACAGTCTGTGAGGTAAATTCACGCTTCCTTTAAGGTAACAACAAACTTCCACCGATCACACGAGATAAGGTTCATACAGCCTCCAGCATTTCCTGTTTCGCTTATCCATATGACACGATTTCAGTGCGTGTACATTCCTTTTGGGAATGACTATGAGGCGTAAGTCCCTGTGAATGACATGGTTGATTCTCAGCTGCCATGTGCGGCATTTGCTGGCCATCGAACGCTGTGTGAGAGAATTTTCGGAGATCGCCATACACCGAACCACACACAATAGCGGTGGGCTTCTCTTCACGGGAGGTCGGTTTCTAGCTGCTTGTCGTCGGTGTGGTAGACCCAGGACTCTGTGCCACATATTTTTATGTAATACGATTTACCTAGGTACAGTAGCATGACCTACACGAAAGTTTCGCACTTGACATAGTTTTGCGATGCACGACGTCGTGAACTTAGCGTCGGATAGGGATCCAATGAACCTCTCTTTCGGCGAATCTGTTCAGTTTCGGCGACTTCAAACTATGCCCGACCACACTGCTCTACTGCGTGACTAACTGCTTATCTTGCTGCAATCTTACAGCAATGGGCTGCGCATGCGCAGTACATCTGCATATTGACTTCTGCTCAATATAAATGAATCAACGTCTGTACATGAATTATTACATTAGGAAGGTTTTCTGCCTGCAGCTTGTAGCAATAAACTTTCAATTTTTAACCGGTCTGATTTCTCTCACGAACCACCACTAACTTTAGTTGGAAAAGTTGTAAGAAGGACTTAAAACGGTTTGGTAAAATTTGATGAATACGATGTGTATAAATTTGTCATATTCTGAGAAATTATTCTAGCTATTATGTCGTTACTTAAAATCCAATATGACGAACTATAAATGCAATATTGTTAAAACACTAGAATCAAATGTCAGTGAAAATCTTTCTATAATGTGTTAAAAGTCTAGACGAGAGGAAATGCCTACTTTATTTATTAGAAAATAAATAATGAATATATAATTTGATTACGTTTGAGGAACTATTATGATTTAAACAGTGGGATTTTTTTTTGGTACACGTGTTTAGCTAATTTCACTATTTACTATTTCGAAAAATACTTTGGTTCCTTTAATTTAGTCACTCTTTTTCTGTGAATTTCCATATATGAGAAAAAGAAAAAATGATTTTACACGTAATTGGACTGAATAATATAGGTATTTGGCTATCATTTGTTCTGTGTATACGTAATTAACACAGTCTGACGTTTTTTTTAGTGAAAGATGGTAATTTTGTCGTAAACTGTTAACTTATTCTGTCCTGTGAACAGCTTCCGTTTTATTTTAATCAAGACAGCCCCCCTGTGGCTGAAGTGCGGTGGCAGTTTTTGGGTATCGACAGGGCGATCCTGCACAACTTCACACACAAGCGTTTCCTTCGCCGCAGGAGAGTGGAGTGAGCCACTCAGTAGAACCGCAATTCGGATGCGGGCTACACCACCACCAAAGTAGACGACGGCATTTGTGTGTGTGTGTGTGTGTGGCAGTGCAGTGGTCCAAGCAATTGAGTTCTTGCGGAAATTCCCGTAGCTGTGTACATAATCCTCCTTTTCATCCATAGAATTTTTTCTATTTGAACACACACTTTGGAATATTGTCTCTTGTTTTCTAGTTGAATAAATTTTTCTGTCTTTTATGGAGGAAACGGATTTCAAGTTAAAGAAATTGAATTAATTTCTGTTCAGCGGAATTCACTTCAGAAAATTAACTTTACTGGAATTCAGAATTTTAAATAGTTAGTTTTTCTGGTGCTGCTGCGGAATAAAAATTTAATGTTTTTTCCCCCCTTAGGAAGTCTTTATTATAAATATACACTGCATTTGCTACATAGTTAATGAATAGTCCCAGCAATTATTTTCTTATTGGTAAATTTAACGTTTCATGTGTTGATTTGTATGTATCTTTGTTGTAACTTTCTTTTTCCAAACCCTCAACATCGATTACTCATACCTTGGGAACCAAAAGTGCACAATACGTTTAGTCAAGAAAATATGATTTTTTTTCCTTCGCCTTTGGTGCGAGCGGTCCCTGATTCTATTCCCGGTGGGGAAACTCGGGCGGAAAGGTATAACAGCTTTCTCAGACCAGCCATCCTGAGTGAGATTTTCCTGGAGTTTTCTCACTCATACTACGCAGATACCGGGATGGTACCTAACATAATGATCCCAGGCTGCTTCTTTCCTTCCCCATCCTTTTCTTTCTCCCCCATTTCCCGGGTAGTGTGATTGCCGTCATCCTTCATATGTGTGACGGGATAACATAACCATAGGTGTCCAAAATCCAGAAATGTATATTTCTTAATTGTAATCCTTTCTTTTTGGCGCGAAAAATTTGATTATGTATAAGTACCAACTTTCATGGCCCGTATATATATATATATATATATATATATATATATATATATATAGAGAGAGAGAGAGAGAGAGAAAGATGTAGATATAAGATATATGTGTGAACATGAAAGTATGGAAGTATATATATTTGATACACATAATAAGCTCGTTCTGGTTTCGCACCATGCTAATTTGGATCAAGATGAAAGTAATTTCTATTGGTCGCGTACGATGCTATCCTTGGACTATTTTAAAAAAAAAGATAGTAAATAAACAACGAAAATGTGTAATTAAAAACAAAAAGGTCAAGAATCCACAACACTGAAACTTTAAATTTTTCCATCAGCTACTCTCCATTTTAATTCAGCGAATCCTTTCATAGTCAAATTATGTTAAAAAAAAAAAAAGTAGAAGTCTTCACTCTTCACACTGATTCAACAGTATGCAAACTGCAACACATTAGAGTAATTTGTGTTGTCTAACTTGAACGACTTCTGAAATGCTCTATACTTTCTGAACCTCTAGAATGTGTGTTACTCCAATCGCCCCTCAAATCAAAAATCGAAAAAAAAAAACTACGGTATTACATCTGGTATATATATATATATATATATATATATATAATATATGTGTGTGTGTGTGTGTGTATTAGGGTGGGTCGAAAAATGCAAAATTGTTTTTTCAAGTCATAATACTGCGAAAAAGTTGCGAATTGGGAAGACCAAAAAGGAGTGAAAAAAATACAATCGTTTTATATCTTCCGGTTGTGCATGTCCTCTGAAGTTTGTCGGAATTTGGAAAAAGTCACATTTCTTATGATAATTTATTATATTTAACTTATCAATATTTAAATGTAATAGCTCTACTTGAATCTTACTTACACCGATAATGATGAAGGAAAAATGATTGTTCAAATCCGTCAAGGTATTCTGCTCGCGCAACGGTTGTCAATTCTTAGAAAAAAGTGCTCGTTGTAAGAATTAACAGCCGTTGCATGAGCGGAATACCTTGACCGATTTGTACATATATTTTTTTTTTTTTTTACCTTAATCATTATCGGTTTGAGTAAGATTCGACTGGAGCTATTACATTTAAATATTGATAAGTCAAGTAAGATAAAAAAAAAATATCGTAGAAATGTTAACTTTTCCAAATTGCGCCAAAGTTGAGAACATAGGACTTATTTCTTTTCTTACTCCTGTTTAGTCTCCCCAATTCGCAACTTTTGCACGGTATTACGACTTGAAAAAAACAATTTTGCATTTTTTTCGATCTACCCTAATATGCATATTAACAGATCCTCACCAGTTCTAATATCGTAGGTTTTTTTTTTTTTTTTTCGATTTTTGATTTGAGGGGCGATTGGGGTATCAAATTCTAGAGGTTCAAAAAGTATAGAGAATCTCAGAAGTGGTTCAAGCTAGACAACACAAATTACTCTAATGTGTTGCAGTTCTGCAATTTGGGGGGGAGGGGGCACTCTACTATATTTGACAAAATTCAGTATCTCTTTTCTATGTGAAAATGTGATTATAATTACAGTTTCTTTAATGTATTAATAAAAACGATGGTAATTACATTACGAAAGTAACTCGTTGAATAACAACGATCTGTCAACTTACAAATCAACTTACACAACCTTCCGGAATTTTATTGCACTTTTAAAACTTTTCATTCGAATTTCTTTGGTAAATTTTGTAAACAATCTGTGCATTACTAGATCAAAAATTATCTAAACATTTATTCAGTATTGTTTGTATAATACTTTCATAAGCATCTCATTACTTTATTTTATAGATTCTAATATTCTAAGTTTAGTTTATCTTCTGTTGTTTAGTAGGTTTCTGTTCTGTTCCTTGAGCCAAAATCTGCGAGTAAGGAGAGTTAAGTGTCTCGTCTATTCGGTCAAGAGGTTCTTATCTTGGGAGTGGGTCAGAGAGAGAAAGAGAGGGAAGGGGAAGACAAAACCTAATTGTGTTTGTCTGCTGTTAAAATAGTGATCGTTACAAAGGAATTCTTGTGTCTCTCTAGTCATCAGGTAGAAGAATTTTAGCAACAGTTCGGTTTTTTTTTCGGCTTCTCTGTTTCTTCAAACGAGGTTAACTTCAGAACAAAACTCGCGGCAGACGTGTGCTCAAGAGAAGCTAATTTATTTGTATTTTGTTTTCAGTTTTCATATTATAAGCACATATCAGGTTGTCAAAATATTTTGAGCGTATCTAGGTCAAAATTAAAAATATATTTAATGTTATTTAAAAATAACGTCTTAAAATCACATATGCACCATTTTGGTCGATAGTCTTCTGTCATTTGTCAGGCAATACCATAATCCTCTCGCTATAGAACTTCTGCGGTTCCTTGTTTTTTTTCTTAAAGTGACACGTGGTTTTCACAGGTCTTTTTCGAAGTTAATTTAACATCATTCGCAGAGTTTGCAAAGATGGAAACAAATGGTTGACGGTGTCAGGTCCGGGCTATACGGTGGATGCATTAAAACCTCCCAGCAAGGTCCAGGTCCAACCTGCATCGGCATAGAGTTGGATGTGAAAAGAGGTGAAGAAATAAAATGTGCAAAATAACCAAGATTAGTGTCGGATCCATAGTTTTCGAAGTCGTTAAAGTGATTAGTGACAGTGCCAATAACATTTAAACCCAAATTTAGTTAACGTGTGTGTCAGTCGGAACATTCCTCATTGTTCTTCGTTATTTATTCTATTCGGTTCTTTATTTTCTGATATTGTACATAAACAGTATTCTTTCCGTGAAAACTTGCAACTTCTTTTACTATTTAATTCAGTTGGTCCACGATAATTCGACTTCTTTGGTAACTCGAATTTTTTCACATTCTCTTCAACTCCCCATAACATTCAATCTTAAAATAACCTCTATAAGTTGATTTTTTTAAAAATACAACGTCGATAAGTCGAATTTTAAGGGTTTCATAATCATATTTAGAAAGGTAATTCGAACTTTCGTATCCGCGAACCTCTACGAGTCTATGTTTATCTCTATAAATGGAATTTATCTTGATGTGACCCCGACAACTCGAAGCTATAGCCCTATTCTGTAACGTAATAGTCATTGTTGTTATTGTGTACAGATAATTGTGTTTTATTCATGTCTAATATTTTCTTTTTACTGGTCATCTTATTTAATATAAGGAACTTTCACTACTTCGAGTTATAGAGGTTGAATGAATAAAACTTCGAGTTATAGAGGTTGAATGAATTAAACTTCGAGTTATAGAGGTTAAATGAATAAAACTTCGAGTTGTAGAGGTTGAATGAATAAAACTTCGAGTTATAGAGGTTGAATGAATAGAACTTTGAGTTGTAGAGGTTATATAGTCACTTTTCATGAGGAACGCAGAACCTCGATATCTCGAATTTTTGTTGCGACCACCTTGATTACTCGAAAAACTCGGTAACTCGAATTTTTATCTACTCCCTTCAGCTTTAAGTTACGAAAGTCCCATTATATATATATATATATATATATATATATATATATATATATATATATATATATATATATATATATATATATATATATATATATATATGTGTGTGTGTGTGTGTGTATGTGTGTGTATGTGTGTGTATGTGTGTGTGGTTCCTCTTTTTAAAAATCCATAACGAATGGTTTACTCTTGAGGTGCGTTGTTCCCATGACCAACGATAGTATGGAACAAATTTTTTAAAAATTACATTCAAAATTTTGTGTTCTGTTATATGAGTAGGATATTATGGAACACTTTTTTTCTATATATAGTTATATTGCACCTTCGAATAAATTTGTGCTCTTTGAAAGTTGATTTTTGTGCATTTTCCCTCTAATGCTTTCTTCAGTAAAGTGAATGTAGCTAACTTCAGAAAAAAAAGACAAGTTTTCATTTCATTTCTTTTCTTTTGTAAAATGCACTGACTATTGAAGAATGGCCGTTTTTCTCCATATGTGTCTGGAAAACCTTGTAACAGTCTGTCTACTCTCTTACATTCACTTTTCTCCCCTCTTTTTAAAAATAGAAAGAAAAGAAGAATGTATCCAGTGATTTCTCTTCAATTTCAAATGTCCATTTGCTCTTGATGGGACGAAGAGGTTTTGATGGTTAAGAGTCCATTTCCTGTCACATACGTTCGGTCTATTGGAATTCACTCGAAACTTGGCAGTTCAAGTGCGTTGCTGGGGAAGGGTTGAATTATTGAACGGGTTGTTCGTCGTGCGTAAAAGTAGCTTGACGCCATAACAGTTTTACTTGCTACGTAACGTACTCATTCATCCCTGACTCCATTCGCTAACAGAAAGAAGTTGTCGAGCATCTTCATGGCTATATGGTTAGTGTACGCGTCTTTGGAACTGGAGACCCGGGTTCGATTCCATACGTGAGCTCATGCTCTTCGAATAGGCGTCACAATCTTGAAAGACAACTACTATTCATTGGAGAGAAAGAAATAGAATGTGATTTGGAATATATCTTCCGGAAGAAAGAAAAAAACATGCATTTTGTGCTTACGAATTCAATATAGATGTTGAAGTCAATATAGAGGAACGGAGAGTGAGTGCAATCTTGTCCGCGGTAACACGTGGGATCATTTACTTTGAATCCAGAATCCAGTAGCATTATCAAGTCAAGTAAAAATATGCTTTCGTATTTATAAAGCCAATTTTGCTTTACCAGGGCCTCTCCAATATTTCCTTTATAGGGAAATATTTCTTTGCAATTAGCAACACTGACTGCAAAAAAAAAAAAAAAAAATCTTAATGTTGAAAATACAATTACTACGTCAGAGTTGGGAGTTGATCTTGTTTATGAATTGCAATATCTAAAGATTACAAATAGATATATTACTTTACGATGCGCTTTTGTTAGTACACACGAGAAAGCTATTCAAGTTAAATTTTAATGATATTTACAGATACTGTAATATGTTTCAAGTGTAGGAACTAAGAGCGTAATTCCTTGAAGGGTATTAGTGGATATGCGTCACGGTTGCTATGCTTAGAAATAACTGATATCGTATTTATGCCTGAGAAAAAGATTTTTCTTTATTGTTTCTGAGTAGTTTCTTAAGATAAAAGATCTTTATACTGATGACTTTAAATGAGCAGTTGCCTTCTCTTCTTTTAACCCAGTACTTTCAAGCTATTCAGTTTGCCGAATATTACTGTGTTTAAAATATTGATAAGCAATGAAAGCAGATGGGGAGACAGTGGTGGAAAGATTTTCTTACTTACGCGTAATGCTTTTGAGCCCATTAAATACGTCTTTGGCTTTTAGAACTGTTGGTGGGGGACAGAGAAGGTTGATATTTTCCATGGGAGGCTTCTGTTCCTATCTTCCGTGACTACGACTACCTAAGCATCTCATTACACCTAATGGGGTGACTCGGTTTATGGCTGAAGACAAGAGCTCCCGCTGAAGGATTTTCAATCCAAAAAAACAGAAACGAACTTCCTTACTACGTCGTGCTGCAAATGTTTCTTTTTCGCCTCCGCTTCTCATGAAAGGAAATGAAATAGAAACGTTCGTTTGTGCCGTATTGTTTGCAATGTTAGGAAAGAGTTGATAGCTCTCTTTTAAAACCCATTTGGGAAGTGACTTACGGGTTTCTCATTCTCAGGTTTAGCTATTTAACAGTCCTGGGAAGTTAACTTGGAAATAAGTCTAAAGGAAAAAGAAAGTTAATTGAAAAATTTACGAACTTCAGTATTGCCATACAACCTTCAAACATGAGATATTTATAGAAACTGAAATGTAAACTGTAATTTGAATTACGTTATGAAATATAACATTACATGCTAAACATTTCAATGTAAATTTACAGCAAAATAATAGCAGGTGAAATAAGAAAAAAAAAAAACAATCCGGTCAAAATGTAACTCGCGGAAACTCTTTATCTATATATTAAAATGATTGGTTTATATGTTCGTGGTCAAGGAAAGTTTATATGTTTGTGGCCAGTTCTTTTGACTGATATCTCGGAAACCACAAGCTCTACAAAGATTCTGTTTCTACTTATCGATTGCAAACTTTGTGTAGATTGCTGAGTTCTAATTGAATATTTAAAAATGGTCGTTACTTTTGTATTACGTTTTTTTAGGGGTACACTAAAAGTGTTGACATTTTAAAAAAGTAAAGCATCATTTCCTATGAATTATACATTCCAACACTACACATTTATATGCATGGTTAGTACATCTCTCCAGCGTTTGTTTCATGGCTAAATGATAATGAAAAACGAATAATAACTATTTTTCCAGGCTAAGATTAGTTGTTATTGTTTGGAGTGTTTTGCCCAATGAACACCATATTTCACTGACATTATAATTAATTGTGTGTGTAATGTATTTACTTATTACATACTGCATACAAGAAGAAAGAAAACACTGATCATACATGAATTACAAACTCCAACCGGAAGGAGGCTCAATCTTGCAAACGGTGCGAGATATTGAAAAAAAAAAAAAAATCTTCCCTTGCCAATTTTTATCATGACGTCTTTCACTTGTTCTGTAAAGGGACATGTACAGTCCGCAGCAAAAAACCTGCAACATGAGCATGTAAGTTTATTGTGAAACAACGAAGTCTTTTGCTCCAAAATAAGTGTGCAGGGGAGAGGACACCGAGGTTTCTCCTGGCGTGATTTGTGCCACTTAGACGGTATGTTGATTCCCTGTGCTGTTAGGTGTAGTTTCACAATAAACTTACATGCTCATGTTGCAGGTTTTTTGCTGCGGACTGTACATATGTTGTAAAGAAATGACAAAGAGTTTCATTCTCATGATGCGCTGTGTAGAGAACGCAGGTTTAGCTAGTATTTACTAAAATTTACTCAATATTACTGAAATGATTGCAGCTGATTTGAACTTAGTTGGTTTATGCAAATAGTCATTCTTTTGACGGTAAGTTCAGCTTACAAGGTTTGTTAATAGATGGCAGTGAATTAGAAAACAAAATTCAATGAGATCCGGAATAAATACACAGTATGTCGAAAAAATAACGGAACTTTTTAAATTAAAAGGAAAAAATAGGTATTTTGCCAACTGTAGTTCTTTTTACTAAAAATGCATCCCGTCCGCATCAATACAACTCTGGGCACCTTCAACCAATACTTGCTTCGAGAATTAAATGTCTTTTTTTGGAATCGTCTCAATGATCTCATCACGGCAATCTGAACGTGTGTAACATTATCATGAAACGTTCCTTTCATGGCCAATTTTAATTTTAGTAATAGAAAATAATCACATGGCGATAAATCAGGCGAATATGGAGGATGTGGAAGCACACAGATTTGATTTTTAGCCAAAAAGTCACGAACTGCTACGGTTCTGTGTCATAGTGCATTCTGTTTCTTTAAATTCTTTATTAAAAATTTCGTGAATCATGTCTTTAGTCGTATTTAATTCCTCCACCATCCATCTCACTGTCGAATTCGCATTGTGGGCGATCATTTCACGCACTTGTTCCACCAACTTAACGCGATTTTTTTTATTTTTCGGTCTGCCTTGCTTTGCGTCGTCTTCCAAGGACTCCCGGAATCGCGCATACCACTCCAACACAGTGTACGAGATAAGCACTCATCACCATACACTTGTTTCATCATTTCCAGTGTTTCTGTAAATGTTTTACCAAGCTTGAAACAAAATTTACAATATTGGCTCTTTGCTCTATCGTGTTTTTGTGACGAGATACACTCAAAGTTTCTTGCTATAACTTGACACTCCATTAATCGGTTCTCATTATTGTGGTCTCGTTTTGTTGAGCAGATGTCCAGCTTTCCGATAATGTGTTGCTTCAGTAGATGGCGCTAGTGGATATCTGTAAAGAAGAAAAGTTCCGTTACTTTTCCGACATAGTGTGTAAAATCAGTTGACGGAAGCATTTCTTTTCAAAAACATTCGTTATTATTGCTAATTAATCAGAAAACCATATTGCCCAATTCTTTTTCTTTGCGATAAATTCAATATTACAGAGAATTACTGTGAAAATTACCAGTCATTATTACAAGAAATCAATACTTATCAACTAAGGCAATGGTTCTCAAACTTGCTGTTACTGCAACCCACTTTAAATAATAAAAAGTATTTTGTGGCCCACCTACTTTTATTCAAATACACATTGGCATTCTACGTAATAGTGGTGTATGTCAAAGCAATTACATTTTGTAAATCATATCCCTAATTCCAGTTCGTTCAGTAACAGTCCGTATGAGTAATTAATATGACATCTATTTGAGGATAATGTGAATACCCCGAGCGACCACGACTGGTACAAAGTAGAGCTCGATGCTTAAATTTTAATAAATCAAAATTTAGTTGGTTTCTTTTATATCTATTGTAAATATCACAGTTTCAAATTAAATTGTAATGTAAATTTATGAATATAGTGGCCCTGTCGATACGAGAACTCAATCTGTGACGATCGCGGATCGAGCAAGTGTAATATAAATTTATTTTTAAACAACTATATCATATGAATTTATACGAACGCGCAAAAAGGGTTAAAATATTCCCGTAAAAAGGTAACACAGCGCTAACACTACACCCGACGCAGTGCTGTACCCCATGACAGATTTTGACTCATCCACTACCTATCCGTTCTAACCCAGCATTTCTACTGACTGTACAACAGGGCAGGACTCGGAGTAACCACTTCACTGAGCAGGACTCTTCACCCTTACGTGTTCATTAATAAACGCTTCCAATTTTCATTTTTTGAATAGTAGTATGTTTCCTTATCAAAATAAAGTTTTCATAATTAAAAGGAAAGCTTCTCGCGACCCATCTAAAAACAGCTCATGACCCATTAATGGGTCGCGACTCACACTTTGATAAACATTGAACTAAGGAATTCTATGTCAAACAGCCGTGCTGATATATTTTGCAGTAACCGCATACTAAACTCAATGAAATTATTCCACATTTATTTTGAACAATATACTGAATTGCACACTAATTAAGTTATTTGACAAATTATCAATGCATTTCTTTCTACATTGAACTCATCAATATTTCATTCTTTTCAATCGCTTAAAATAACATTTACACGTAAATAAAACAAAATATAGGGCATTTTGAGTGCAAAGTAAACACTTATCGGTATTGATCAGAAATCAAAGTAGTAATTGGAGTTTGAAATGAGAGATAAAATATTAGCATTAATCCTCAAGAGAAAATACTGAATAAATAAGAAAATGCTCTCAGAATTTCATGAAATGTGACTATTTCGTTCTCTTCTGTTTTTCTTTTCCAAATAATCTAGAATATGAAATTGCATTGTAAATGTATTTATATTTAGTAACATACGGTAACGGTTAATTTTACTGTGTGCAAGACCTCTTCGCTTCAGATTTTTTAAAATTAAAATAAATCGAGTGATTGAAGACATAATTTCATAGCAAAAGTTCCATTTTTGCATATATTATGTTGCGTGTTGTGATTTTTTACAGATTCAGCCAAATGCTAAGTTTGGACCATTTGTTGAAAAGCTGCAAGAGTTTTAGCTTTTTATGTCTGAATTTATTAAATTGTCAACCAAGCTTACAGGAAACTTGCACTTCATCTTTGAACCTTCAAATATGGTTGAAATTGCATCAGATTATTAACTATATTGGTACCAAATAGCTTGTTCCAGTGGTTAAATAGTGTTTACTGGTTAGAGAAGTCAGGAAGGTCAGGGAAAACTCAGTGAATGTAGTTCATGTTAGGGAAGCTCAGGGAAAGTCAGGGAAATTTTATAATATATATTCCTTCTAACGTTAACTGTATACCAATTTCTGCTTAATGATCACAATGTGGGACGTTGCTAAGATTTTTATGGTAGGTAAGTGGGATGTACGTTTGAGCAATTGATTACTATTTGTCTCTGTAGAGTTCTCATATACAAATATTCACCGTTATTTAAGTTATTCGTTATTTATGTGTCAACATCAGCCGATGCCTGTAATGAAAGTCACGGAATTTTCTGTCAGAGGTAAGGGAAAGTTAGGGAAATAGATTTCTCCAGATCAGTAGGAACCCTGTTAAAAAGCATGTCTCAACTTGTTGTATGAGCTAACTACAGCTACATACACATATATTATTCACTTGGTTTGGTCAAATAACTAAATTTTAAACTTTTACTTTACTTTGAAACTGTCTTAAAAGTTCTTCTTAAAATGTAAAATCTAGCAATATTTCTACTTGTAGCTGGATTAAGTAGCAGAAATATGTAATATTTACCTATATCGAGATAATTTACAGACTTGCTGATCGTTACAACGTAGTCATCCTGCACTGAACTACTCTTTCATGCACTAGAGGGAGCTATGTATGCAAGTAGAACAACGCCTACTTAAACATATTGGAAATAATAAACAAGTAATCCGTGTTTCTGATTGATTCTATTCAAGTAATTTGTAATTGCAAATAAAACTATTAATATGTGATGTTGTCAACTTATACTGCATACTCATCCCACTACCTTCGTCATATTCATCGGTCGTTCGCATTCGTGTGATGATTTCACGAATTCGTATTGCTCTGCGAGTGTCTTATTTACATATGTCACGGTAGTGTATATTATTAATGGGGACATGTAAAGGTTTGAGCCTTACTATGTAACATAACTAGGATCTTGTGAGCCAAGGCTTGATTCAACGTAGTTACATACTTCATACTTCGAGTATTAAGACTTCGTCCAAAGTAGCTATTACACTCCATACAATAAAGTGAAGCTTAGAGCTTATTTACAGCATTTAACATTTTCGTTATTAAGACTAGAGTAAACGTAGCTTCTACTGTATTATCCATGGAGATAAGCTAAGATCTGGGCTTTATTAATTAACATACTTTATACTTTGTCTATCAAGACTTGATCCAGCGTAGCTATTACGCCTGTAATATCCATTTAGTAGCTTCGGACGTTATCAATTAACTCACCTAGAATGTTATTTCTAAGTATGCACAACGTTTGTGCACAATATACAGAAGTATTAATGTAGCTATGGCAGAAACAAATATAATATTGCTTCTGGAATCGAAACACTCCAGAACCCGAACAGTTTGGAATCCAGACGAAAAAATTGAGAAAATTTTGCTTCGAATCTGAACGTTATTGTGGAACTCGAATTCCCAGTACGTTGTTCGTTTGTCAGTGTGTGCATACAATTTTCCTAGCGTTCGGGACACCCGTAAGCTTAGAAAAGTTTAGAAAGGTTGTCAACATTAGACGACTTCGGAATGTTGGTTCTCAAAAGACACCACTACCAGTGACCCCAAGCTGTCTACTACTGGTACATTAGCAAAGGGCATAAAAAAGTAAAGAATACAGCCATCAGAAACGTGATTATAATATTTCCTAATATCATAGAAAGTAACTCACCTTCGAAGCAATAATCTCTCTCCCTTCTTCTCCTTCAGCTTTCACATACTCCATCATCATTCGTTTTTAAGTTGAATACAGGTTTTCATATATTTTTAAAATATTTACTTTTATTCAGATATTATTACTGTTTGAAGGGTATGGGGAGAACAGTGATAAACCTCATTTTAAAAACGAGTGAGTTAAGTACAGAAGAACAATTATTACAATCACGTTAGTTGAATTGTGGATACAATTCAAATTAGAAATAACAGCATCCTCAATATACTATAGTTTCAGATGAACTCTTTCCACAGTTCAGCATACATGAGTGTTATCATTGTTTTATCCTGTACTCAACGCATTCGTTTTTAAAATTAGGGTTACCCTTGTTTCTTTCATGCCCTTAATTTGTAAATATAGTATTTTACCTTAAATTCTAGTGTATTTACTGTTAAAATGAGTGAAAATTCGAGCGGATTAATTCAGTTTTTATTTTTTTTATAGACAGGGTTCCTACTGGTCAAGGAAGTCAGGGAAAACTCAGAGAAAATGATGCAGGTCAAGAAAGCTTAGGGAAAAGACTGGAAATCAGGGGAAGTCTGGGAAATTTTATAAACTATATTTTTCTAACATTAATTGTACACCAATTTTTGCTTAGCCAACCATTATAATACCTATTTGGTAAGGCAAGTGGAATCTACTTATGAGCAACTATTCATTCTATTTGTATCTATAGAATAAATATTCTCATATATAAATATTCACCGTTATTTATTCCTTATTTATAAGTCAACGTCATCCAACACCTGTCATGAAAGTCAGGGAATTTCCTGCCAAAGGTCAGAAAAAGTCAGGGAAATATATTTCTCCAAATCAGTAGGAACCCTGATAGAGGGAAAAAAGAACTCGGATAAGGTTCTGTAAAGATTAGGCGCGGATTTCAAGGTATCGCGCACTATATACCTAAATTAAAATCTCTGAATTAAATCATCAGGAGGAAGTGTTAGTTAAGGGAATATGTCGCTAGTGTCTGTATCTTTTTTTTTTTTTTCTCCACACGACAAGGATGATAACTTTTAGCCATCTGGCTCACCGTAATGGAAGAAAGAAAGCAGAAAATTTAATATTACTGTAGAGAACTCTATTTACTAGTACATTACCCGTGAAATTCACATTCTATTTCTCTTCGTCCTATTTTCCATTTTTCATCCCTGTCTACTCTCTCCTTTATTCTATTCGTCTACTTACTTCTAAGTAAAGAAAAATAATGTTAGAAGAAGGGGCGATGACGAAATTATAAAAGGGAATTGTGCGAAAGAGGAAGAGAAAGAAAATAGGGAATAAAAGGAAACGGGAGATGGGAAATTTGTTTTAAACGTAGCAAGAGACAAGGAAGACAGAAAACCTCATTTGGTCTGATCTGCCCTTTTCTACCTCCTCTACTCTTCCACTCCCCCACTCCATATCTTTTTGTAAATCGATTCTGCTTGTGTGTGTAACATTCGTCCGTTTTGTCTCGTGAGCGAGTAGCCCATCTGCTATCCTCCTGCTCTGTCCTATTTGGACTGCAATACTCGTTCTTTCTCTCATTCGTTCACTGCTCCGTAATCTCCGACCAACCTGCTTGATGGGGGTAGCCAGCGGACGAGCTAGATACCTCCTCTCTCGTACTACACAGTTCTTCTCCCTTTCTTCCGACAATTCTTGGAGAAAACTTGTTTTTTTCTTGTAGAGCAAGTGTTGCCAGATCTTGGAGATTAACCATGTAGCTGTGTGATATTTATATAGCCAGTACTCTTCGATTTTTGTATACAGTAAGATCCCGACTTGCTAAGACTGAGTTTCTCAACATGTGGTCGCAACCTCTAAGGGGTCGCGAGAGTGTTTTATGGGGTGTTGCGAAACTAAGCGGAAGAGATAAATGTAATTAGAATCTAATACCGGAAAATATTTTTAAATATTATTTTGAATTTTGTTCTGATAGACATTTTTTTTCTTATTTTTACACGTTCTGTTAAGAACAACAAAAATTAGGTCTACTAAACGGGTGCAAAGTTGTTTAAAAATCGGTTTAAATGTAAGAGGTACGATATATGAAACTAATGAGAACTGCATATTAAAATACCAGAAAAATACAAAGGCAACAAAACCTTCATATTGAAATACAATTAAAATTGAAAGTTATTGAGATACCTGAGCATGGTGTGATTTCACTGGTGCGGCAATGTCCGGTTTAATCTTCGTGACACACATTATCAAGTCATTTAAAATTCTCAATAACTTTTTTTTTAAACAACTGTTCAAATTTTTAAAAAACAAAATTAGAAATCGCTTTATTTTTTTAATCATATAGCCTAAAATTAAGGGAGTTAAGAAGTTTAAAATTTTCAAACGGTCTCCATTTTGAAAGAGTATGACGGGTCGGATTCGATATTTGTAATATGAATGAGCTGACCAAATTTGGTTTTAATTCATTCGCTTTAGGGATGTTACTGTATCAACTGTATACCAGAAATGGATTCTACTATTATAGAAATAGATGGATATCGTGAGATCTCCGCACTAGATGCATTAAAAATCCAACACACGCTTATTACAAACCAGAAATTGTAAGGGGGTCGCTGAGAAGGGGATATGATAAAGTTGGGGTTGTGATAGGAATTAGATTGAGAACCACTGTTCTAAAGAAACTAATCCTTGAATTTGTACTGTATTGTAACAGCCTCCAATGCTCTAAACGATCCAATCCCTCAATATGTTTTTAATTCTAACAGTTCCGATTCTCTAAAGAATCCAATCTTTCAATATGTATTTATTTCTATTAATCCTTCTCTAAAGAATTCTATCCTTTACCATGAATTCAATTCTAATACCCCCGATTCTTTTAAGATACCTGCCATTCAATATATATTTAATTCTAACAGTTTCAAATCTCTATAAAGAATCCAAATGTATTCCTTCTGTTAACCTCGACTATCTCAAGAATCCAATTTTTCAATTCGTATTCAATTCTATCAGCTCCAAATCATCTAAAGAATCAAATCCCACAGTATTTATTTGGTTTTAACAGCCCAAATTCTCTAAATAATCCATTTCTTCTATGTATGCGAAGTCTCAAATCTTGCAGTTTCAAATATTCGCTCAATTCTAACTCTATTATAGGAATGGAATTTGTTTAAATTACTGTATTACGCACGTAATTATTCGTTATTGTTAAAATATACAACATCGCCTCTATTATAACAGAACGAAAACTAACTTTGAATGGTTTATGTTTACTACTGGAACTATTGACACCATGCGACGCGGCTTCAAAGCTTCTGACTCCATCAAACTTAGTCGTTTTTACAGTTAGTACTTTACATTTGGGAAGGGCAGGGGGAAACTGCTTATCTGAGTTTGAGAAACATGCTTTTTGATATTAATATACAGTAGAGCGTCGTTTATCCGCTTTAATTAGAAACTGGGACCGAAGGTTGTGCGGATAACGATACGGTATTTGCTGATAATCAAACATGTGCTTATTTAACAAAAAAACATACTGCACCTTATTTATTTCTTAATAATGTACTCTGTTTTATATGAAGAACACAAGGTATTAGTTAATCACACAAAGAAGCTCTCTAAACAATTATTAAAAATATTCTCAGCACTGTACTGCTAATTTCTGATAAGAATATAAGAATAATGGGTTGACAAATTCAAAGTTGGTTATCAGGTGTCTCCACCGCTTCAGCTTAATTTTACTCAACTTTCCTTCTGCAGTGAACTTGCTTGTTTTTAGTGTATGGATAACTGACGTTTCTTCTGCAAGGAATTTGTTTGTTTTTAGTGTGTGGATAACTGACGTTCCTTTTGCAGGCAAGTTTGTTTTTAGTGTACGGATAATTGACGTTCCTTCTGCAGAGAACTTGTTTGTTTTTACTGCGCGGATAACTGACGTTCCTTTTTGCAGAAAACTTGTTTGTTTTTAGCGTGCGGATAACTGACGTTTCTTCTGCAGGAAACTTGTTTGTTTTTAGTGTGCGGATAATTGACGTTCCTTCTGCAGAAAACTTGTTTGTTTTTAGTGTGCGGATAATTGACGTTTCTTCTGCAGGGAATCTGTTTGCTTTTAATGTGCGGGTAACTGACGTTCCTTCTGCAGAGAACTGGTTTGTTTTTACTGCGCGGATAACTGGCGTTCCTTCTGCAGAGAACTTTTTTTTTTAAGTGTGCGGATAACTGACGTTTCTTCTGCAGGAAACTTGTTTGTTTTTAGTGTGGGGATTATTGACTTTCCTTCTGCAGGGAATTTGTTTGCATTTAGTGTGCTGCTGATAAACAACGTTCTACTGTATTAATTAAAAATTTAAAACTCTTACGTCGTTGGACAATCTATCTCTCCTCTCCCTCTCCCTTGGCAACGTTCGAAATGACTGTACTGTACCTATTACTATATAAATAAAGAAGATTAATCCGAAATTATTGTTTTGTTTTTATCTTAATAAATGGGAACAAGTGGGAACTTCCAAATATCGATTTGTGTTGTAAGAAACTTTTTAAACATAATTTGGCTGTAGGGGCGGAACAACCATTGCACGCCACGCATTTTCTTGTCTGTCATAAGATGAGAAAAGGCAAGCCAGAGATATTTGAGA
The DNA here is from genome assembly GCF_964235325.1 of Thermobia domestica. Taxonomy (NCBI): domain Eukaryota; kingdom Metazoa; phylum Arthropoda; class Insecta; order Zygentoma; family Lepismatidae; genus Thermobia; species Thermobia domestica. The sequence continues at coordinate 334,265,654 of NC_137454.1, read as the reverse complement.
CGTGTCTACTCTTACTAGAGAAATATGATGGTGGAGTGTTGGTAGCAAAGGAATTGAAACTTTAGTAGTGTTCCATCTTTGCTCTTATTAGTGAGTCATAACTTGCTATAACTGTCTCGTAAGTACAAGGGTGGCAAAGACATTTGGAACAGTTACGGAGGCGGGAAATGCTTTTGTCGGAGACATACGGAAGGGGGAGGATATCGTTAGTTACAAATTTTGCGCTCAACGTATCTTGAATTTTCACGTTTATTTGCATCTGTAGCACAGTTTTTGTGATATATGACTTTCTATTTCCGTCGTGTTCTTCTCGGTGTTATTTGCTGCTAAAGGATGTTAATATGAAATGTTTATCTAAATTGCATTTTCCATATCTTGTGCTATACACAATATTCGTAAATAAGAAGAAAAAAAAATGCTTACAATCTATTCTGCAAAATAATATTGCTTAACACTTTACCGAATCGTTTTGAACAGCAACAGAAACGTTGCAATTAAACGAGTTATGGTTTTGAGTTTAAACTTGGAGCTGAGGTTGCTCAGTACTAGAGTGCTCACCCTTGCTGAGTGGGGTCCCTGGTTTCATCCCAGCTCGTGACATGTAAATATTGTGGTAGACAATCACTGTATACGTGGGTTTTCACGAGGTTCTTCAGATTCCTCTTACTTTCTTTATTCTACCATTTCATTCATTACCATTCGGTCTCCCTTACATCAGAGCATAATCGTTAGACGTCACACTAGAAATCTCATTACACTTATAAAATTCAAATTTAAGCTAACAAAGGGTCATTGCATACGAATAGCCATTCCTTAAACTGTTTTTATTGGGACTATATGTGATTAGCACAGTGGCATTCTTTATCGTTGTTTCTGTTTGTCTAGAGCAGTCCCGGGTTCGATTCCGGTCGAAAAGATGTAACAGCTTATTCAAGCCAACAATCTTGAGTGGGGTTTTCCCGGGCTTCCCGTCATTCACTCCAGGGAAATGCAGGGATAATATCTAATATACATAACCCAGGCCGCATCCTTCCTTCCACCTTTTCCGGATAGTGTGCTGGCCGAAGGACATCATCCGTCATATGTGACGATCTTAAGTCCATAGATGCCAGTAATGCGCACAAGTATATGCAAATACGTAAAATAAAATAATTAATGAAATCTGATCGTAGTAGTCTCACAATGCTGGATTAGCATTAGAAATTATGAGCAAGATAATTTTGGTCTTTTATTACGTTAATCACACCACTGTGTGTGATCATCTTGCACTAGTTTCAAAATGAAAAGCTTCTGTATTATTTTGATAGTAATACGTAGTGTGCTTCTCGTAGAGCATCAATGTTAAAGAACTTTGGTTTACCAAAATTTCTTTATGTATTTGTCCCGTCCGTCCGTCAATGCGAAAAACAAAAGGCTCTCAATAACGACTTGTTGAATCACCGTGAATTTTAATCAGGATGGAGAGGACAGAACATGCAACACCATATCCACGAAGAAATTACATGTCAACTGAAAGCAGGGAATTCGTGTTATTATTCGGTTTAAAATCTTTTGTCATCACGAATTTGTCGAGAAATGTAAAGCTTAAAATATATAAAACGCCAATCGTTCCTGTTGTACTGTATGGTTGCGAAACATGGTCGCGTACTGTGGGGAAAGGACGCAGACTGATAGTAGGGCATCATTCGTAAAGATAAGTTTAGAGGGTGATTTTATTATTATTATTATTATTATTATTATTATTATTATTATTATTATTATTATTATTATTATTATTATTATTATTATTATTATTATTATTATTATTATTTAGAGAAGCCTTCTGGTGAATAATTTCGATGGTGTCACTCACTGTTGCGTGACGTGTAGACATGATGACGTCATTAAAATAGCGGACAACTCAATTCAAGAAGGAAGCATTATCTCCGTTGTTTATGAAGTGATTTTGTTTTTTCGTATGTTATTTTAAGATAAATTAAATTTCCCATAAAAACTGTTATGTAAATGTTTCCTCTAAAACTAAAGGTATAGGAATCTATTTCATGAATAATTTTATGAATTAATGATACATTTATGAAATAAACAAAAATAATTCTGAAATCGTCAATTAAAAAAAATACTTACATAACAGTTTTTATGGGAAATTTAATTACCTTTAAAATTAGCTATTAACGATGCAAATTGTACTATAAATAACGGAGATATGACATATAAATATATTTATAAGAAGTAATCCGTGGTCTGAATGCTAGTGATAACTAATCAAAATAGTTTTTACTGATATCAGGAATTTTATTTCTTGCTTTATTTTTTTTTATCATATATCATTCACTGTAACTTAAACTAAACAAAGCTAAGTAATGTATTTTTCTTTTTTGTTTCAGGTAAGTTTCTGTTTCAGTATCAAGTACAACATTATGAACGAAAACACGTAAGTAACATAGACTTTGTCTTTTGTTCTTTTGTGCCAACGTCAATTAAAATGATGTAGTGATAAACCCAAATGCTATATATTGCTATATTGTCATTCTGTGAAGAATATTTAATATTGGGGCGTAAACTGAGAATCAAACCCTTGACTATAGGTTCTCCGTCTATCTAAATCTTAAGTTGATTTGTCACAGGATATTGCGAGAGATAGAGACCAACATGGATTGAAGAGAATATGAAACTGGTAATTGACTAATAAAGAGGTTTTAATTTAATTACTTACTCTTAAAATGTGTATAAAGGTTGTGCTTGAGATACAAAGCAAGAAATCTGAAAGTATCAGGAAAGGTAATATGAAAAGCCACTTACATTGTGATTCTTGTTGTAGCTTGGGTGCTGGGATCGAACCCGGGACCCCAAGTACCAGAGGAAATCTACTCTACCACTGAGCCACCGCGGCCCTTTCTCAATTCATATTGAAAGCAAAGTAGTGAGAGTAGATTTCAACAACTTCCGACATTATGGTGAAGTTATTCTTGGGACACTTAATTCATGCCAGAAAACAGCATTCATTCTCGTTGTCTATTACCGTTCTTACTCTATAGCTATCAACGTTAAAATCGGAAGTAGTCGATCTCTGCCACTTCTAGTTTAATCGATGGTTAAGAGAGAAGATGGTACCCATTCTTACAACGCTAAAGCGATTTCAAACTATTTGTTATCGTTTATTCTTTTCTGTGTAAATCAATATTAAAATCAAGAGGCCGCGGTGGCTCAGTGGTAGAGCGTTCACCTCTGGTGCTTGGGGTCCCGGGCTCGATCTCAGCCCCCGCCAAGTGAATTTTGTGGTGGACAAACATTGTGTGCGTGGGTTTTCTCGGGGTTCTCCCGTTCCCTCCCACTTTCTTCATTCCACCATTTCATTCATTACTCATCATCACCGTCTCTTTTAGCCTAACCGGCATAATCGTGGGATGTAAAACTCAAAGATTTGATTTCATTTTGAATATTAAAACCGGAAGTTGTAGAGAATTTCAATAACTTCCGCTTTTATTAGAGAGTTAAGGATGGAGATGAAATGTATTTTTAGGATGTTTAATCTGTTGGAGTAAACCGCTTCTCGATACATATGAAATGAAATGAAATCTTTCAGTTTTACGTCCCACGCTTATACCGACTACGCTACAGGAGTCAGCGATGATTAGAAATGAATGCAATGGATGAATGAATAAAGTGGGAGAGGAAACGGGAAAACTCCGAGAGATCACACAAACACGTGCTTGTTCACCATAAAGCCCACTTGGTGCAAGCTTGGATCGACCTAGTGACCCCACGCACAAAATGTGAACACTCTACCACTGAGCCACCCTGCCCACTGCTTTTCGATATCAATTTGCATTTTTGCTCTATAGTGATTGATGTCAAAACTAGACTTCTGCCACCGATTAATGAATCACCTTCACTAACGAATTCGTTATTTAATTTTTAACACTCTATATCCTGGATAAAGTTGATGGTGATCCATTAAGTAGTTCTTGGCATTTTGTGTTTCCCAGACGGATGGATACACGGTCTGACAGGGTAAATAAAGTAGTTTTGGCGAACTAGAGCTCTTAATTTACGTTAAAATATTTCGCTCGCTTCTCACCATCATTTCTCGAAACCAGAGAATATAAGGGTAATTCTCTGATTTTAAATAAACAAAATCATCTTTTTTTTTCGGAATGTATAATGAATTAGAAACAAAATTCGTTCTTCGTGGAAATGTTTTCCTGTCACAGGGAATTGAAATCAAAACCTTTCGGCAAAAGAAAAAAAATATGAACCTCACTGATATTCAGAATTTATATGCTTATTCCAGAATGAATTCTTACAATCACATTATAGTAGTGAGAAACATAGATTGAAAAGTATTGTAACACAGTTCTCTGATTCAGTTTTTTGTTTCCCTGGATGTGGAAATTTTATGATTTTAAAATGCTAATACCTCCATTTACCTCCATTTATATTTGTATCTAAAACATGAAATTTTAGGTATAGTTTTCTAGGGTGACTATGTATCTGCTAAAATTATGTTCAGGTAGTTGAACTATTTGTAGCTTAAACATAAAAATAAATTATTTTGTAACTACACAATATATGTATATATAGTTATCAATTTAAAGGAAAAATGGAAACATCTAAAAAAGTTGAAATTACATCAGGTGTCTGGGTTGCCAGTGGTCAGGCGGCGACTGCAGCTCCGGGCTGTTGGCGGTAGTGTGCTATAACAAACTTCATGCTACGTGAGGAGCGGTAGAATTGCTGTGTGAAGTGAGCTGTGTAAACTCTGATAGTGTAAAATTGGCAGACTTTCTGGTTTCCAAGGAGATGAATATTTGCTTAAGGTTGGTGTAAAGGGACAAGTTTTGCCGATAAATGTCACTACAGTCTTCGTATCCCTCTCATGTATGTTTTACCTTTCACGAAAATTCATAAGTTCTCTTACAAATTTCAATCTAGAAACTCCAAATGTTTAGAGAAGGAACCTCATAACATATCGAAGGCAACAATCCGTGCCGATTTTTATTTAGAATTTTCTTCATTGTTGAAATGGCTTGATTGTTGAAATAGACATCCAAATCCTTAACAATATAACTGTTTCAAGAATGACGAAACTTCTAAATAAAAAATCGGCCCGGATTGTTGCCTTCGATAGGTTTTGAAGTTTGTCCTCTAAAAGTTTGGAGTCTCTAGGGTGAAATTCGTAAGAGAAATCGTGAATTTTTGTGGAAGGTAAAAAATACATAAGAGATACGAAGACTGTGGTGACATCTATCGGCAAAACTTGTCCCTTTAAACCATTCTTAAGTCATTTTCGTAGACTCTGAAATACACTTTACAAAGTTTACGTTTACACAACACCGCTTAAATACTAGGGTGAGCATAAACTGAGACAGAAGGACGGTCAGTGATGCAGCAACAACGCATACTCAACAAAAGTTTAGTGTTGTCATATCTGAGGATTAAGTATTAAAACGGTATTAATATTGAATATATTAGTAAAACATTTGCTCATTTCGAATAGAAATATTCGACTAAAGAAGCTTGCATTATACAGTACGAAATCAACAATGTGTATGAAAATTAAAAGGTAGCGTATTCTTAAGTGTTATAGTGTGCAGAGAATTAATAGTAGCCCAAAAATAGCGTGTCTCCCAATTTGAAATGTTTGTAACGAAGACACATTTAAAACCGCCCAATTCGCTACTTGTAGCCCAATCTGGCAACACTGGTTCAAAGTAATTTTTTTCTTAAGTGCAGGGCGAGGCTTTTTTTCACCATAAAAATTTCCTTTATCTGACACTTAAATATTGGTTTAAATAGCAATTGAGATGGATGAATATTTAAAAACAAAAAAAGGATTATGAAACGAAGGAGGAGATAAAATTAAACTTAAGTTTCCTCAGGTATATTGATTTTAAGCATAGTGAAGAGAATATTAGTGCACATTAGTTTTACGTTATTTTACCACCATATTCAAAAAATGTCGCGTATCTTGTAGATGACATTTTTATCAAAAAACAAAAATACTTCTATTTTCTTTATATGTTCAAAATGTTGAAGATTTCAATAGGAGAAAATAGTACTAACACATTTAGTTTTAATACTTTTTATTTAATAATAGCGTAATATAATTAAATTAGACACAAAAGACTTAAATATGGACTAACTTCCTCTCACTGTGAACAAGGGATTTTTTTAGTTTAGAAATTCTACTACTCAAGCACTAAATTTTGGAACTTCTTTCCGAGGAAAAATGTTATCGTGGACTGGAACATATGTACGAAACATATTATCAAATGTTATCTAGTTCTTTCCTGTCACAAAGTAATTATAAACATTAGTTGCAGTATTATAGTATTCGCAGATTTATGAAGCAATCCATGAAAATTTTCTACCCAAATATATGAATAGCAAAGGAGTGTAATTGTTTTCTTTCTTAAACCAACAAATTAGGCATCACATCAAGTGAACAAAATGATCCAACGATATGGTGTCGAGAAAACTAAATTAAGAAACCAAAGATCGGAGGTTCGAATGCATCGTAGGAAAACATTTTTTCATAAGTGAAATAAAAAAAGAAATAACGGTTGTTAGAGAAAAGCTTCGGACAAATCTGAAAAGAACATTAAAATAGTGATGCAGTGTCGTCATATACATGAAGAAACAACTTTCTTCATTCGAGAGTACGGTTTCGATGAAACAACAGTTTGTGTGTGTGTGTGTGTGTGTGTGTGTGTGTGTGTGTGTGTGTGTGCCAGAAGTTGAAATAGAGGCAAGAAGACTCTCGAATGCACTTCTGGTTCCCTGAATAATTTCGTTTCTTCATTGATTTCCAATTACAGTAATAGCAAAAGTCTTCAATTGAAAGTGTAACGTATTTTTACACAGGCCATAATAGTATCAAATTAATAGATAATGTCTTTGGGTATTAATAGGATCATCTTATATGTCATGATTATTTTTTCGTAAATATATTGTAATTATGTATTTGGAATTAATCATATGATTTTCAGACCGAAGGAAATGAAATGAAATTTTTGTTTTACGTCCCACGGTTATGCCCGTTAGGCTAAAGGAGACGGTGATGATGAGAGATGAATGAAATGGTGGAATGAATAAAGTGGGAGAAAACGGGAGAACCCCGAGAAAACCCACGCACACTGTGTTTGTCCACCACAGAGTTCACTTGGCGGGAGCAGGGTTTGAATCCGAGACCCCAAACACCAGAGGTGAACGCTCTACCACTGAGCCACCGCGGCCCCCTCAATTGAAAGTGTAACGTATTTTTACACAGGCCATAACAGTATCAAATTAATAGATAATGTCTTTGAGTACTAATAGGATCATCTTATAAATCATGATTATTTTTTTCCTAAATATATTATAATTATGTATTTGGAATTAATCATATGATTTTTCAGACCTGAAGGGTCTTCAGCGCAAAAGCAAAAGCTTCTGAGTGAATTTTATTGTACATAAAGACAACATTTCTAGAAAAAAAATCATCTGACCATGATATCTGACTCGACGCCACTCTATTTTTCCGTAAACCAATGGTCTTTTTCTCAAAGATGTCTCAACATATCACTTCCATACGGGTAACGCCGCGATATTAGACATCTCAATCCAGAAACTGTATTATATTTAGTAACGCATCAAATAATTTAGAATTAGTCAATTATTCAATAACCATGTCAAACAAAACTATTGGGACATGTAGAAATGCACTGAGGCGAGACAAGAATTAAGATCTCGTCTCGTCTCGTTTTGATTTTTCAGACAAAACAAAAATACATACAGTAATAAAAAAGCTAAAGTTTTTTGAAATTCCCAGGATTGTAATAAACATGAAGTAAATGTAATTTATGACTGAAACAGTGGACAGTTGTAGAGCAGTGGCTCAGTGGTAGAATGTTTACCTCTGGTGCGTGGGGTCCCTGTTTCGATCCCCGGCAAAGAAATTTTGTGGTTGGCAACATCGTGTCCGTGGTTTTTTTTCGGGGTACTTCTGTTTCCTTCCACATTCTCATTCCATCAATTCTTTTGTTATCATTAACTTGCCGTACCCATCCGTCTCCCTTAGCTTAAAGGTCATAATCGTGGGACGTTAAACTGAAGTATTTCATTTCATTTATATTTTTAGAGTATGGGTAAAAAATATGTTAAAGTGCAAACATAAAATTTTAAGTAATTTTATTTATTTATTTATTTATTTGAGTAACCGTCTACATTAAGATTTTGCTCAAAATATTTTTTTTTTCTTAAACGCAACACTATGATAGGTTTCACCATAAATAGAATTTGTCTGGTCCTTGATTAGTAGTTTAAATAGTAATTAAACGTGTTGATTAAAAAAAATGAACCAAGAGAGAGATGAGAGCGTAAAAATATGCCTAAAATTATTTCAAGTATCTTGATTTTAACATAGTGAGAAGAATGGTAGTGTAATTAGTTTTACATTTTCTAATGATACGTTTTTGTTTCCTCAATGAAAAAAGGAAAAAAAACTCCTCGTCTAGAAACAAAGTAAATATTACGGTTTTCTCTGTTATTCGACGCTCTTTTGTTATTTGAGAGGCATAATATTCATCGAAAAGCTCATTCGTAATTATAGCTTTTGTGTCATGCACAAGTAGCGTGTTATTGTTTCTCAATACATATATGCTTGATACAATGAAAACAATATTCAGAATTGCTCAGAGAACGAACACCAAACACTTGAATTCGATCTGAGATAAAGTGTCAAAGGCAATGGGGAAGGTTCAACAATTTCAAGTACAGTTTCAATTGTAAACCTGAAGCAGCTTTGTTTGTCTATTCAGCTGAGCAACATATAAATCATGTACCATAAATAGCTTTCTAAACTAAATACACTTCTCTAAGTAGATTGGTAATGGAATATAATGGTAAGCTGTGTCACTATTAATCTCGTGAATTGGACACTATCGAATTTTTAAAATTATTTTTACATGTCATTCTCATCTATCTCAGACCATATCGATGAGGTTGAATTTAGACTTCAACGACGTACGGAATGTTAATAATAATATAACCTCAAAAACTATGGATTGGGCACTAAAATCGGTGGGTTTTGATTATTTTTACATGTCACCTCCTCACACCTTCTCCCCCTTGCCAAAAATGTACTAAAAACATGTGAATTTTTTTACATAAATAATATACACATAGAAGATGCCCCTTTTAAAACGGAAAGTTAAAAGAAACGCTAAGACACGGGTGCTTTTATGTTAAATAAAGAACTTATGTACCGAGTTTCATCTTCCTAAGTTTAGAGTATTATGAGCTACTCAATTTTTCCACAAATTTTGAACCCCGGTCTCCCCTTAGGATACGCATTTTAACCAAAATAACATGATAAAAAAAACAAGGTAGTTTCTGGTACAATCATGTATGAGATATTATCAAAGTCGGTCAAGAGGTTTACAAAGTGTTTGGGGACAGTTTCATTCATTTTTGTGTTCATAGAAGATGCCCCTTGCCTCTCTTATAACAGGAATTTTTAAAAACATTGTGACCCAGTCCCTATTCTTTTAAATGAAAAATGTATGTACCAAGCTTCATTTTCGTAACCTGAGAGGATTGTTAGATACTCAATTTTTCGCATAAATTTTGAGCTCCGCACTATCCCCCTTAGGATACACATCTTAACAAATGTAACATGACAAAAGCCCAAGTTGGACTATGGTCCAGTCATGTACCAAAAACCATAAAAAATCGGTCCATCCGTCTAGAAAGAGTTTGCGGACAAATATCGTTAGTTCACTTTTTATATATATTGAAGATATTCTCGTTAAAACGGTAATTTTCAACAATGTTAGATCTCGGGTCGTATTATTTTACAAGGTAACCAAAAAGGTTTTTGATATTCTAGAGCAGTGATAAACAAAGAGCAATACAGTGAATGGTATGTACGTTTAAGTTCTGAACTGATCTCCATCAGTATCCAACATCTGCCAAGGTTCCTGCAGATGCATAATATCCTGGTGATAAAACTCGGTGGTCGTGGATGCAAATAAATCCTTGAGTGCGTCTCGAAGGAATGAAACAGGTGGTAATCTGTTAGCGCAAGGTCCAGTGAATATGGTGCATCGCACAATGTCTCCCAGCCAAGTTGTTGAAGAGTCTCCCGGGTTCTCTTTGTCACATGTGATTTGACATTGTCGTGCAGGAACAGCAACCGTTGCGACTCACCAATACCGGCTCCTTTTGCTACAATACAGTTTGCATCCTTCGCAACTGCTGCGAGTAGAGATAGCAGTGGTGGTCTGACTAGGTGGAAGGAACTCGTAACGCACAACTTTACCGACTGTTCCACCATACCGAGAACATAAGCTTTTGTGGGTGCAGAGGTGGTCGTGAGGTGAGGTACTGGGTCACGGTGTGACAATTTTTGGTAGGCTTGGGAGTCTCGTAGAGAACTCACTTTTTGTCATCAGTGAGCACGCGATCAAAGCTGGGTGTGTTCAGGTGGTGAATGAGCAAAGACAAACAGGCTGTCACTCGTTCTTTGTTGGCTTCCGACAATGTGTAGAGTACCCACTTGCTTAACCTGTGTGACTTCTCTATCCCATGCAGGTGCAGTCTGACTATTTCAGCGGAAACATGTAGCCTTCCTTTAAGAGTCTCCATCCCGGCGAAATTAAAATACCGCTAATTTTACAGTAATTATGTGATATCTTCAAATAGATAAAAGATAATCGAAATGTGGAACAAGAGCGCCCTAGACAATATTATTTTACATGAGAAACCGTTATCACGACTCACTTATCTGCTTTCGATTTCGAGCCATTTTGAAAATCGGCATTTATTTTCGCGTTTCTAAACAGCTGAAAACGGAAAGCCACTGGGTGACTTGTGATAACGGTAACTCACGCAAAATAATATTGTCTAGGGCGCTCTTGTTCCGTATTTCAATTATCTTTTATCTATTTGAAGATATCACATAATTACTGTAAAATTAGCGGTATTTTAATTTCGCTGGGATGAAGACTCTTAAGCTCACCACGCGTTAGTCCACTGTCTTGCTCGATGGCTGCTTTCAGGCTCTCGTCATCCACCATATGTGATCGTCCACTGCGAGATTCATCCGGAAGTCTCACATCTCTCGAACGGAATTTCTGAAACCAATACCTCGAGATGCGTTCGTTCACAGCATTCTCACCAAATGTCTGACATATACGGACGACGTGATGCTGCAGCTGAGGCCCACTTTAAAGTCACACAGCAAACACACGTGAACAATCTGCTTCGGTGCCTAAATTTTCCTCGACACTGGACGAATTATGACTGCTATTTGTGTGCGCAACATGCCTGTATTACTGAAGAACGATGGTCAGATTCACTCCCTATCACTTGGCAGGCACGTGCATTTCATTTCCTCTCTGTAAGCGCATGATTAATGGGACGTCAAAAACGGTAAGAACTTTTTGGATTACCTTGTAAACGAAGTATTAACGTACTCACTTTCATCTTTCTAAGTTGGGAGGCTCGTGAGATACTCAATAAGTTTCGAACTCTCCGCTCTTCCATTTAGGATAACGATTTTTATCAAAGGAACATGATACAATTCGAAACTAGGCAACATTCAAGTCAAGTGCCAAAAATCATCAAAATCTGTGGAACAGTTTAGGAGGAGTTGATTAATAAACATTGGTACACTATGCTGTAAAACAATATAAGGTAAAGTAAATGTTTTGTAAAACAATAAAAGATAAAGTAAATACTGTAAAACAATAGAAGATAAAGTAAATGTACTGTAAAACAATATAAGATCACGTAAGTGTACTGTAAAACAATATAAGATAAAGTAAATATACTGTAAAGCAATAGAGGATAAAATAAATGTACTGTAAAGCAATAGAGGATAAAGTAAATGTACTGTAAAGCAATAGAGGATAAAGTAAATGTACTGTAAAACAATATAAGATCACGTAAATGTACTGTAAAACAATATAAGATAAAGTAAATATACTGTAAAGCAATAGAGGATAAAATAAATGTACTGTAAAGCAATAGAGGATAAAACAAAAGTACTGTAAAGCAATAGAGGATAAAGTAAATGTACTGTAAAACAATCTGTGACTAAACCAAAACTGTGAAAGATGTATTAGGACACTCTCATTAGTAGACATCTTATCACGGGTACGATGTAATGGTGGATGAAGAGCCTTTGGACATAAATTTCATAGGGCCGCAAGATTCCTAAATCCGCCATTGGATAGTATATTATCTGTTTTATTATTGCCAGCGAAATGGATAATTACAATTGAGTAACAATGGAATTACGTTTGCTAAATCCGTATTATAAAGCTGAAACATGTCAGTTTATGAGTAACGCCAATGTGCAAAGTTCAAAACATTTAAGTGTTACCTGTTGCATAAGCGTCTAGGCGTACTTATCACAAACGCAATACGCTTCAGCTTGTCAGTCACACTGATTTCTAATAGTTCACAATCAGGCTAATAGTTGTCGCTAGTTGCGTTGCATCCTATATAATGGCCATGTTAGCTCGTCATGTATGAGGAATGACGTCCCTCGGCAACCACACTGCCCGGTGAATTGCGGAGGATAAAAGGAATGAGGGCGGAAATGACGTCGGTCATTATGTGAAGTACCATCTCGACATTTTCCTCTTGTGAATGGAGAAAACTCAGAAAAAACTTCATTGGGGATGGCTGCCCTGGAAAAAGCTTTTAGATATTTTCGACCGAGAGTCCCCACTGGAAATCGAACCTGAGACCACTCACACCAAAGTCGAGAATATTAGTGACTGCGCTATGCGGGGCCACTGCCAATAAGAGATGTTGCTAACGTATATGCAATTTGCAGACAACCGAATGGCTTAGGGTAATGGTGGATATAGAAGGTAAAAACTGAGGGGGCAGTTAGAACCCAGACTCCGGCTTCGGGCTAGTTCCGCCACTGACTTAGGGAAACAAGTAGTATAATTTGGAAAATTCTAGATAACTTTTTCTTTTTTGATTTTGGCAAAAGCACTAATGGTTTCTAATCTTTATAGTTATTGCTGGACACGAAGGAAGTAAGGTGCTTTTTTTGAGGGGGTTAAGAAAATAAACGTAAGGCATTAACTCTTCGAAGCTATGATTTAAGATTTGATAAGTTTATCTGTATGAAAAAAAGGTTTGATAATCAGAATCGTTAATTAAACAGTGTCTGATTCACGGAGAAAACCTATATTTAGATCGTCACGCAAAGATCTTAGTATCTTGCGAGAAGAATGTCATGCAATGATTTTTTTTTTTTTAGTGAATCTTAGTTGGTTAAGTAAAATTCCTTTCGTGCTGTTTCTTTATCAACTCTCTCTCTCTCTCTCTCACACACACACACACACACACAAACGAACACGTGAACTATGGAGGATGTGAAATGAAATAAGATTCTTTCAAAGCAAATATTGACTTGAGTTTATCTGTAACCTCTCTCGTCTGTTTGGATGGTGAAATGCGATAAAAGTCAGTGGTCAAAAATAGACCTTCTTTTTGGTCAAGAATATTTAATCGTAACTTTGTTTTGGAAGTGTGTGTGTGTAGTAAACAAATTTAGCCTTGAGTTCAAAACCCTTTAAATTCTAAATTCAAATTAATGACTATAAAACTTTCAAAAAAATCACCAAAAAATCTAGAATTTGCACACATTCAAATCAAGTATTTTTTGTTTTGTCAACAAAAAAAAAAAAAAAAAAATTGTTTAAATTATTTTGTAACTTTTCTAAGGAGTTTGGTTTTCCAAAATGCCTTTATATATGTACTTTGTCCATTTGTTCGTCCGCGAGACAGTATATCTCAAGATCTGCTTGATGGATCAATATCAATTTTAACCAGGATGTAGAACGTTAAAACTTAGGAATCGAGTTCGTTGGACAATCAAAAATGGGTTCCTAAGGTATTCGTATGGGAGTAGTTATGGTTATCCTTGCTTTGTAGACTACTCGCAATGCTGTACGAATTGGCGGGTTAGTATACTGTTCAGAATGCAAAATACAAATCTGTCGTTGAAAGAATGCTAGAATGTAACTAAATGGCCTTCAACCAGTCTTTCGTGTGGTTTTATATTATGACACTGCTATTTATTTTCGGTAATAATATATCAGAAATTAATATCAAGTTTTAACACGTCTATATTCTCGCAAACGCATAAAAATTAAAACTATTTTGTGTGTCAAGGATAGAGCTTATTTTATCTTCGTTAGTTTGTTTTTTCTCAAACCTTGTGTGTTTAATGTCTTTGAATATAAATACCACCTATTTGAATCATGAACAATTTGAAAAGTACTAAATGTTTTTTTCTTCTCCTATCGATTAATACCGTAAAGCAGTGTTGGACAAATTTCAATTGAATTAACAATTAACACTTAATTTGTAAATTTTAATGTTAATTGCAATCAACAATGGAAGTAAGTAATGGTCAATTGTTAATTGCAGTTGGTCATTAATAATTGAAAATCAATTGCAATTAATCAATCGATTGAAAGTAATTGCAGTGGAAAGTAAGTGCAATTGATTTCCATAGCAATTTCTTTCATTGATTGATCAATTGCAATTGATTTTCACTGATTAATTTTCAACACTGTAGTTCAGAGAGAGCGTGGGAAATGAAAACTTGTATGACTAACTGACTAACGACTAACTGATTCACCACCCAACGTGACCCACGACCCACCGTGACCCACTCTGACCCACCACCCACCATGAATCACTCACCCACTGTGACCCACAGACCCACCAAAACCCATTGTCATCAACTCTGAACCATGATTCACGCCCTCTTCTCTACTGACTAAAGAGTTTAAACTTGTAATAAAACAAGGATATGAAATTATCACTCATCGGAGTTTGAATTTCTACGATCGATCACTGAAGCACCGCTCTATTACAATAACGGTGGATCTGACCTTTCTAATATACATATAATAAAGAGTTTGTGTGTGTGTCTGTGTGCGGCCTATTAACCAGACGAGTGGACCGAAAGTTTCCAAAATTTGCTCACGAGTACCTTGGTCTAGGCCTCAGATCAAGACGAAGAGGTTTTTTTTCAATTTCGAACTAGGGGGGTCTCAGGGGGACGTTTACCGGGACCGGCCTGGGGACCAGACAAGTTGACCGAGAGTTATCACGAATACCTTGGTACAGGCCCCAGACCAAGGCTGAGCGTTTTTGACAAAATTCAAACCAGGGGTGTCTCAGGGGGGCGTTTACCGAGACATGTAAAAGTAATAGAGAATGACCGATATTAGTGTCGATTTCATAGTTTTCGCGGTCGCTGAGATCAATTGTGAATCTCCCATCGCATTAACTTCCAAATTCATCCTATTCGGCTGCTGGCCGGGGGTCATCAGGGGGAGGGATCCGAAACGTAAAAGTAATCCAAAATAACCGATATTAGTGTCAAATCCATAGTTTTCGCTGTCGCTGAGATCAATGGTGACCCTACTATTAGCGATAACTTTCAAATTTATCCACCATTGTATGCGCGTCTTGGGTCACCAGAGGGGGGAATTCCGAGACATGTAAAAATAATCGAAAATAACCTATATTAATTTCAAATCCATAGTTTTCGGGGTCGCTGAGCTCAAT